>NW_027460346.1:4635999-4935999 GCF_050947875.1 Dermacentor variabilis | reverse complement strand
ATTCAGCAACAGTTTTCACATCACATAAGCAATCTACGAAGCGCAAATTTTCGGGACACGTCACCAAAAAGTGGCCCTCATGCTTTTTAATGCGAAATATCTGTTGTTTTCGCTCCTACCAGCAAACGACTAATAGTGTAGGTCTTATTCAGTAACAGCCTGAAATTGCAATCACCAGAGTCAGAAGTGACATAAACCTTTAGAAAAAATTTTACAAAGACTTAGAGTTCTATTGGTATTGAAATGGCTCGCACGATCAACCAACGTCATTTTCGCGAGCATATATTCGACAAGTCGTGATTGCACAATGAAATTCGACAGTTACACCTGTAAGAGGTTTGATTAGATTTTTAATCGTGATAGGCTACTGGGACGGCAACGCTATGTAGACTATGTGTGCATAGAGATTAAATAATTCCAGCAATTGATAATCTGCCGATTTCATGCCTTACTTCACGCCAGTCGTACATACTTCGACCCCCCAATTTTGACAGAGGGGGAGGGGGCAATTGCCCCCTTGCCCCCCCCCCACCCCATAATAGATCGGTCTAGGCACGGAACGGAAGTGCCGTGTTCCCCAGTACGCAGCATGGTCTACGCACGGTTGAGCACGCCGCAATACAATAGCGCACGAGGGCAGTCACGTGGTTTTATTTAATATTTTCTGGGCTTTTTTAAACGCCGGAAAAAGATCACCACGCAGCGCGTGCGCTGCCACGAAAAAATTTGATATGCTGTTCTGGAATGCCCTCTACAACGTAAGGAAACGCACTTGGCCCTAGCGAATAAAGCGAATATTAATAATTTTCTATAATTTATCTTATTTAATTAACTTGGTAAACGCAATACGAAAAACATCGTAAGGAGCGCCGCATGAAGGCAAACCACATATCATTGGTTTCATTCAGTTGCCGTTAACCACTTTTATAATAATTGATTGTTGAGCGTGTTATTGCGAACGCCAGTCGTCTCCTTTCGAAATATGAACGTAATTACTCTATTAAAGAAGGGAATGTCTTGCCCTTGTCTGGGCGGTTTCGAAATTCCCTCCTTACTGGTATGCCGACCTTTCCTTGTTGTCACAGACAATCACGCGCTGTATTGGCTTTGTTCACTCAACGACTGGACGACTCGGTCATTGGGCGCTGTGCCTTCACAAGTATTCTTACTCCGTTGCCTACCAGTCTGCCCACCACCATCTGGACGCGGGTTGCTTGTCCCCCTATCCTGTTGACCCAGCAGATGCATCATACATCGAACCTACTCTGTGCATCATGTCTATGTCTAAGTTTCTGCATATTGGTGAAGAATAAGGTTGTGATGCTTCCGTGCGATCGCTCATTGACCGTCTCGAATCGACATCTAACGATGCGTCACTGCGCAGGGTCATCCTTTCCAATGGCGCACATTACCGTCGTAACGCTCAGCCAGATGGCCCTGGGCTGCTTCTCGCTGTACCCAAACATCTGCGTTCCGCGATCCTGCACGAGCTTCACGACGAACCAACAGATGGTCACCTTGGCTTATCGCGCACGTATACGACAGTGTCCGGCGCCGCTTCTTTTGGCGCGGTCTCGCCTGGTCTGTGGGACGTTACGTGGCCTCCTGCGACAAATGCCAACGTCGGAAACGCCCTGCCGAACTGCCTGCTAGACTGCTTCAACCGCTCTATATCCCGACCGAACCATTTCCGTGTTGGTTTAGACCTTCTCGGTCCTTTTCCCGAGTCAAAATGCGGCAACAAGTGCGTCGCCGTTGCCAAAGAATATGCGACCAGGCATGCAATCACTAGAGCGCTCCCCACCAGCACTGCCACGGATATTGCCAATTTTTTACTACACGGTATTATTCTACACCATGGCACCCCTCACTTTCTCACAGATCGAGGTCGCGAATTTTTGTGCCGTGTAATCGACGATATTTGGCGCTCCTCCTCAACGCAGCACATTTTGACCACTTCCTACCATCCCCAAACAAATGGCCTCACCGAATGCCAAAATGGCGCCCTCACGGACATGTTCTCAATGTATATTTCATCTGACCGACGTGACGGGGACCTCGCGCTACCTTACGTAACCTTCGCCTACAATTCGTCGCGTCAAGACACCGCCGGTTATTCATAATTTTATATGCTCTATCTTCGTAAACCGACGTTACCACTCAACGCCCTCCTTCGGGCTGCTACAGCGCCGCCTAGCGAATATGCACATGATGCCATCCCTCGTGCTGATGACGCGCGTCAGATTGCCCGCACTCAGCTGTCGGCCTCGCAAGCAACTCAGAAGTGATTTTATGACAGCCGACATCACGACATTTCTTTGTGCCTTAGTTCTAATGTAGTGTCCATTCCGCCGAGTTGCCTTGTCATAGAAGTTGTCATCTCGGTAAACGGGGCCTTACCGAATCGTCAGCCAGGACAAGGACATCACCTACGAGATTGTTCCCGTCTCACTGACTGTGCAACCTACGATCGGTCCCAGTGACACAGTTCACGTAAGCATACTGAAAGCATGCCGCCCTCCTAAAATCACCGTTTAATGTGCACTGAGACGGCGCTCTTACCGCCGGGGGTAATGGTACGCAGCCAACTCATTCCGAGAGACATCCTGCTTGGAGCAGACGACAATGAAGACGGGCCTGGTGGACAGGCTGTCCACCATCTTGGTTGCTGCTGTGTAACTCGTTTTAAATACACTGTAAATAGTCACGCCTCGTGCCGTTTCACGTAAAAATATCTGACCGAATTTCACCTAGGCCGATGGTGCCCATGCGGTCAAACAAAAAGGCTCGGGCATTATCATAGATTTGTTTTCCACATCTGGAGGATGCAAGATTTTTCAGAATGAGGTCATGTGAGCCGTTGTCGAAATCCAACGCCACAACGCTCTTGTTTCAGCTGTACTCAGACCATCCACAACATCTTCCTTCAGTTGTAGGATCGACTATGTCCTGCGCAGACAAACCTGGTCCACAGCCGAATAAGGAAGAATTGGTTCGCTTCGAGATAAGACAGGAAGCACATAAGAACTACGTGCTCGAAGTGCTTGCCGATAACGGAAGTCAGGGAAACGGGTTTGAGATATTGGAGGGACAATGGTTACCCGGGTTTCGAAATTCAGGTAATATCGGCGTGTCGCCATTTCTGTGGAAGCGTTCCGTTTTCCAATAGTCGTTGTAATATGCAGTGAGTTGCCGTACAGCCTCATTGCAGAGGTTGCGTAGTAGTTCATAATGAATGCCGCCTTCTTCGGGCGACCTTCAGGCCAACGGTATTGTGTGCGTTGGGTTTAGAAGTGCAATTCCCACTCCCCCACGCTAAACTCACTAGACCACAGTCATCGATATTCAGAATGCTTCAGACAGGGTCGTTCCCCTCGAGAGGCAGACTGAGCCGTTATTCACCAGAAGTAGAGCCGCAATGTCCGGATTGTGGCGAATCGTACTGCTCGCTAGCGCACATGCTCTGGCAATGCTCCGGGTTAAGCGGCACCGTGTTCACTAAAGAAGAAGACTGGGTGGACGCCCTGGTAAGCGACGACCACCAGATCCAGCTCCGGGCCGTCCAGAGGGCTCACGAAAGGGCGGAGGCTCACGGGCTTCCCGTCCCAACGTGGGTGCGGCCCGCGACCCCTGCCGGCCACTAAACCAAGAGTGGGTGGGGAGGAGTTCGTCAGGACACAATAAAGTTATTTCCTCCTCCTCCTGCTGTCGTTCGGCGATCGCTTCTCGTATTTCCTTGTTCCACCAGCTTTCCGGTTTCTTTTCCCTTTCCAACGAACAACTTTTATTTCTGTTGTTATTACACTTAGAAGCTCACCATATCCTCCATCTTTACTTGGCTATTTGCCAAGCTTTACCTAGACTCTAGTGACTACATTTGCTATTTTTCAGCTTTCAAATTTGGACTCGCCACTTTGCTCTCTTTCCCAACTACATTTCTCATATTCAGAATGATGCGTTTATGGTCACTCTCTATGCTGCTATACCCTTCCTCATCAATGACCGTTTCTCTCAACTTATCATGAATTCCTTCTGTTATCAGACAGTAATCGATGGTCGATTGCCGGTTTCCCACTTCCCACGTGATCTGTCCTTCACACTTAGGCCCTGTGTTCACGATAACGAGGTTATGTTGCTCACAAAAGTCTAGCATAGACTTCCCGTTATTGTCGGTATAGCCATCTAAATCCTGTATGTGGGCATTCATGTCACCTAACAGGACAATTTCAGCACCATTCCTGAAACCCTTAACGCCAGAGCTTATGCATTCCACTAACTCTTTATTCTTCTCTGTGCAATTTTTTTCCGGTCCACAAATACGTAACGCCCAGCCAAGTTTCTTTCCCACTCATTGTACCTGAAAACCAAAAATGCTCTTGACATTGTGCATTTACTCTTTTCCATTTGGCTCCCTGATGGATGAGCATTCCGACTCCCCCTCCCTTTCTTTCCGACTTAGTTCTGTTGCACCCTTTCCAAACATAATTCTCAATAACTGGCGGCTCTTCTGAGTCTCTAAGGTGCGTTTCTGTAATCGCATACACTCCTATTTGTTCTCTATTTGACTGCTCCTCAATCTCTGCCCACTTTTCCTTTCTTCTGCCGCCCTGCATGTTTATGTAGCCTATTGCATGGCGAGCTCTTTTTCTTGCTTACCTTCTTTTTCTGTTATCGACGGCGATGCTCTTCTGATGTTCCACTAGGGGACCTTCTTCATTACTATCTACTCTGACCTCCTGAGCGCCCGCGGGCCCCATAAGAAACAACAGCGCGACCAACATTTCGCCAGCCCACTTCCTGTGCCAGCCTGTAATTGAAGTGCATCCCGTCTCGTTTAAAACCACCACACCTTCTCACTTCCCTGTTTACTGCGACCACCTTGAAGCCTTTCTCTCAGCTCATTTTCCATATTGCCTCATTAGCAGCCATTACGGCTCTTTGTACGTGACTGTCACATACAGGCACCTCCGGCACCGTGCACACCACGATCTGCACCTGAGGGGATAGCTCGTGGAAGTCGTCCACCCCCTTCGGCAAGCGCTGGGCTAGTCCTTGCCCTTTCCTGTTTAGGGCGTCGTTTAGCCCACCTGCTACTATTACACGGTTGTGCACGTGGGCATTTTCCGCGAGCTCTGCTTTTGCTCGCTCCATCATAGAACCCAGCGTCCCGCTCTGGAAATGTCCCTACCGCCATTCTTTTGTCGCATTTCACCCTCTCCACAATTGCTTTTGAGCACCCATCCAGGTTTGCGTCGCAAGCTATAATCACCATTTCACTTTCTCCTACCTCGCCATGCTTCCCTTTGTCCATTTCTGCGTGATTCGCACTCGACAAGGGGCATTGTCCCCTGGGCTCCTGCTTTTTCCGCGTGGCGGCCTCAAGGTAGGTCCTGTTCTGCCCCTCTGGGCGATCCTACCGCTTACCACCAGCTTGTTCTGCCCCTCTGGGCGATCCTACCGTTAGCAACCAGCTTGCTGCATTTGAAGGCGATCCCACTGCAAGCGACCTGTCTCTCGAAGCTCCACCGACATTCCTTATTGGGTAGCGTGGCGTTGTCGGCGAGCTGCAGGCCTCCGGTAGACCATGGCGACCGAGCAAGGGCGAGACGACGTTTTGCTAGTGCGAAACTTGCACTATTTTATTTCATGGTAGTTGAAAGGAAATAAGAGGAGAATGAAGTAACAAGTATGAAGTACATGGCATGAAGTACCTATCACAAATACAATTCGGAGCCCCTTAAATAGGCTCTCTTACAATGGTGTGGGCGGGATCTTGCTTGCGTCGATGACACGTGACAGGCACAGAGAGAAGGCCCCTCGTCCTGCAATACCAGGCACGGGTAGGAGAAGTCCATTCTCTTTTCGACGAATCTGAGGGGATCGGAAGAGTGAATGACCTTAGAACGACAGAAAGCTGAGCTAGTTGGTAAGTATTCATTATGCAAAATAGAAGTGAGGCGTGCAGACAGGACACAAGAGTAGAGGAGTGGACAACACGAACGCCGACTATCAACTAAAGGGGGCACTGAGGCGAAAAAAGAAAGAAGGCCCAAAACTCATCTGCGCATGCTCAGGAATGGTAACACCACATGTCAATCGGGTAAACGTACCGGCCTACGTGAGAGATAACTGTTAAGGTACTTAATCTTTTCCTTATGTAAAGTAATCGAAGGCTGACTCACGCACGCACTTCCACCATTATAGATATGCCATGCCTCTACCATAAGACGCGTATCTTCATTCTTATGCCTGTACAATATCGCGCATTCATCTAACTCTGGCGTGCAGTTACAATCTCGGCAATGAAGCGAAAGATTAGAAGGCGATCCACGTGTTGTCCACTTCTCTACTCTTGTGTCCTGTCTGCACGCCTCACTTCTATTTTGCATAGTGAATGACCTCTCCGGTGCTCGTGGGCTCGGGCGCAGGGGGTAGACTGAGCGACGAGGTATGCACGCCCGATGCCACGACCGTTGAGACGGGAAGGCGATGACGTCGCACCCACAGTGCCGTCCCCGTTGAGAGGGGAAGGGGATGACGTATGGCCCTTGGCGTCAGGCCATACCTAACAGTCCCCTCTTTCCAGCTAACCCTTCATCACACTGCAAGCATTCCACTGTCGCGTCGGGGGTCTGCGTTCCATTTGTCACGCAGATTCTTGTTCCCAAGGGCGGCCCTGTTCAGCTTTTCCTCGGCTGCTTTAAGTCTCTTTTCAACTACATTCCGTGAATCACGCTCCCTGTTTAGCTCATTTTTAGCTCTTGCACCTGTTTGAGAAGCTCTTCCCGGAAAGCTTCCATTTTCTGCAGCCTAGTATCGACTTCACATTCTATGCCGGTTGATTCGATTCCCTCTCCATTCTCATCCGTCTCCACATCTGCCTTGAGGGACCCCCCGCGCACTGCTTGTTTTCCCGTCTTTCTCGCTATGTATTGCATGGCTTTATGCAAATATTAGAATACTATAATAATGCTACTACTGATGCAAATACTATAATAATATATCAATGCAGAGCGCGCGCCTTTTAACAAAGACCGATACGCACAGGATCCAAGTCCTCAATATGTCGCAAAGCAACTCTCACCACTGTTTCAAAAACAATCAATGCCGCGGAGACCCAAGGTATGACACGCTCTCGCACGCGCTCAACCACGCGCCCACGTTCTCGCTTTCCTACAAAAACACGCACAGTAAAACCACTAATAACTATATGTCTTGCCACTTCCAAGCTACCATTTAAAGACTACAAACACTCAACGTCCCACTCGGCTACACGTGTTGGAGCACGTGGCATGAAAGGATGCTCTAACCATTCTGCAAAACAAATGTACACGAAGCACACCCGCGTACCAGAAATGCAAGAGACAAAAAAAAAAAGGAAAGGAAAAGAAAACCACCCAATTACTATTTAAAAGGGAAGAAATGCAAATAAAAAACAGAAGCAAGCTCAAAGCATGAACAAAAACTTAAGATTTCGTCGCCGCCACGGAGCCCCGAAGAGCACTTCCATTCGCCACCTCCCGAGTCTCGAGCGGACCTATTAACACGTGGGCCAGCTTCTCACTGGCGATCGTGTTGTCGGCGCGGTCTTCTTTCGGAGAATGTGGAAGTAGAAGTCCTTTTCCCCGTCCACCCTTTTGTGTCAGCTTGTGGAGAGCGCAGAGGGGGGGGGGGGGGGCGTTGCTGCATTCCGGTTTGTCTTGCTTTGTCTCCCCTCTTGTGTCAGCTTCTGGAGAGCGGTGGGGCAGGGGGGAGTTTTCATGCCTTTTAGTTTTCTTCTCTCCTTTTTTGTCAGCTGTCGTCCATTCGGAGAAGAGGGCCATTATGTTGGCATGGGTAAGCGCGTTCGAATGCTTCTCAAAACTGATAGGTCTATCCTAACGTCGGCGAAGCACCAATAGTGTGTCTGCGCTACTTCGCGCAGGGAAAGTAAAGAAGGCGAACACGACGGGCATTCCATGGACAGAAAGCAAGCAAGCAAGGCTGTGCAGTTCCTGCTGCTCTAAGCTCGGATTGGTCTGCCCATCAATGTAAGTGCTTCCTACGAAAGGCAGGGTTCACGTCGGTGGCTCAAGCCTGCTATTTTCGTCGACTATTTCACGTTTCGATAGCCAATTAGTAGTTTAACCTGACAACGTTATCATTTTTGGCACGAATGAGAAGGCGTAGTGGTAACAAAGCTGTCCCGGTTTTTACCGCAGAAGAAAAGAAAGAAGACGCAGCGAATATGAAAAAAAAAATTAAGACGGACAACGACTTGTGAAGCAGGCCTATAGTCGAGTTAATGCGGTTATCTTATTTTCCGTACGATTTTGTCCCTTCCAAATTACCTTCTGATGACCAGCCGATCATTTATAGTGATAATGTATCCGGAGAGCAGCACATACCAGAGAAGAATATGGAAAAGTAAAATAAGAATTAGAATATCATCATTGGCCCGTAATATCCTACCAGTGCGAACCTTTCTGAATATCTACGCATTCCTACAGAGGACATCTCAGTGCGCTTTCAATAGTGAGTCGGACTCAGTTTTTCAATGTCAGTGGCCACGTTTACGGTGCCTTCAAGCTTTCTTTTTATTTATTTGTGTGTATGTGTGTTTGGTTGAAAATTATATTAGACCCATTACATGTCCAGCTTTGTCCGATAGGCTTAATAAGCCGCTGTAAAGGGCGAAACACATGGTGCGATTTTCCGTGCGATCTGTCGTACGGCGCGTCGTGTGCGACTTGCCGCATGCGGCGATTCGGGACACATGGTACGAATGACCGAGCGCCGGGTAGCTCCGTCCAGAACCGGCGCCCCTGCGTGGAAGTTCGGAATGCTGCGTAACTTCGAACAGAAAGTGAACGCATTTGCACAGCTCTCTTGTTTGAAACAAACGATGACAATATAAACACGTCTATGCGAGCACTGTAGACGTGTTTCTGCAAGGCCGCGTTAGCAGTAACGGCTCCGTTGACAGCTGCCGATGGCTAGGAGCCGGCAGGCCTAGCTCGTTCGGCCATCGAATCCGACACCGGTGGCGCTAGCGACGCGATCGCCGGCAGCTCGTATAACGAAGCGCCTATGTTAGTCGGCACAACATGTACACAGTTATGTCACGCTGAAATTGCGCCACATTTGATTTCATTGGCGCCGACAGAAGCGAACGAGCATGCCATGCGAGCTTGCGATCGCTGGGAGACGGTGTATTATAGGCCTAGCTCGCCGGCCGTCTATCCGAGGCCGAGGGCCCTTGCCGATGCGTCTACAGCTCGTAATAAAGCGCCTAAATTCATCAGCACAATTTATTCTTGAACATTTATGTTTCTCTTAAATGAAAAAAAACAGCTAGTTTTCTCGGTGCCATTAGTAGCGATGAGTAAACACGCCAGTCAGGCGATTGCTGGCGCGTCTGCGCTCACCACGTCCGATTAGAAATTACGCCAACGATTTACTATATCGCATAGCGTTTTATAACATGCACTCTTTCGAGGTCACTTTTTTCTATGAGTTATTTCGTGTCAGAAACAAATTGTAGCTGATTTATGTGCCGCCGTCAGCCGTGAAAGACGCTCTCGTTTCGACCAGGGCAAAAAAATAACTGCATCGGTCGGACAACCGCAGCCAATGACAGCGACGGTAGCGTCAACGTCATGGCCACGTATAGACCCGGCGACGCCGGCGAGCGGGCGCCTAGCCGCTCCGATCATGTCTGTTTTTTTTATTTTCTGTCCCTGGTCGAAACGCGGGCCTCTTTCGCCGCTGACGGCGGCACATAAATCGGCTACAATTTGTTTCTGACACGAAGTAACTTCTAGAATAAAGTGAACCCGAAAGAGTGCCCGTTATGAAACGTTGGGCGAAATAGTAAATCGTTGGCGGGATTTACACTCGGACGCGGTCAGCACAGACGCGCCAGCAATCGTCGGTATACGAAGCAACTCGCCTGACTGGCGTGTTTACTCATCGCTATCAACGGCACCAGGAGAACTAACCGTAGTTTCACTTAAGAGAAACATAAATGTTCAGGCATTCATTGTGCTGACGAATTTAGGCGCTTTATTACGAGCTGCGGAATCATCGCAAGGACCCTCGGCCCCGGATTGGCGTATTTCCAACTGCTCGTAGGTACAGCTGGACGTGAAACTTGCGGAGTCGTTTGCGCGCATGCGCGAGTGAGAGCGGGCGCGAGAGAGGAAATGTGGGGAGTTTTGCTCCTTGAAAATACGACTCTACCTAGGTACTACGGAGGAGTTTCTTGGCGCGCGGTGTATGCGCTTGTCCCTAGGCGTGCCAGCAGAAGTCGCGGGGCGCGGTTGTGCTGAACTTAGCATCGCAAGTTGGCGGCTCGACGGAATCATAATTAATCGATCATATGCAAACAACGTGTCATTGTTTCGCATTATTGGCGGCGCCTCCAGGACACCAAAGCGGCAACGGGGATATCAAAGCTAGAAGCCGGACTGGTCCGTGGGTTGGGGCTCGCAGAGGCCTGCGCGTGCCAGGGGAGTATAAGATCGGCTGTCCACTATCGCGGACAGCCAATATTTTATGCGAACAACCCCAGGCACGCTTCGGCCTCTGCGAGCCGCAACCCACGGTACCAGTCCGGCTTCCAGCTTTGATCCCCCCGCTACCGCTCGGGTGCGCCGGAGATCCTGCGCCGGCTGCTTTAATATAACCTCAGGTGCTCTCCTGAGGCCTCCGTTTGCCGGTTACATGTGCCCTCCTGGAGCAGTGCTCGTAAAAAATCCGATCTATCGTCGCGACGAAAAAAGCGGCCCGCGACATATAAAACACCAGTCAGAACATTGTCCCTTCAGACACAGCGATCACCAAGCGCCGTTCGTGCCCTCTGCCTCATCGCGCGGGCAGCCAGCGGCGGAGCGTATAAGCCAACTCGATCGAACTCCGCAATGCCGGCATGTCTAGGGGACAAACGAATGAGCAAAAGCCCCCAGATTTTCTCTCTCGCGCCTGCGCAGAAATGTCGAGCTCCGTCAAAAGTGGCACGCCCCGCTGTTTCTATATATACGAGCAATTCTAAATACGCCCCCGGATAGACGGCAGGCGAGCTAGGCCTACATCGTATCCCAGCGATCGGAAGCTCGCCTGGCATGCTCGTTCGCTTCTGTCGGCGCCAATGAAATCAAATGTGCTGCAATTTAAGCGTGACGTAAATTTGTAAACGTTGTGCCGACTAACATAAGCGCTTCGTCATACGAGCTGCAGGCGATCGTGTCACAAGCGCCACCGGTGTCGGATTCGATGGCCCGGCGAGCTATGCCTGCCGGCTACTGGCCATCGGCAGCCGTCAACGGATCCGATACTGCTAACGCGGCCTTGTGCAAACACGTCTACAGTGCTCCCATACACGTGTTTAAATTGTCATCGTTTGTTTCAAAAAATATAGCTGCGTAAATACGGTTATTTCACTTTCTGTTCGAAGTTACGCAGCATTCCGAACTTCCACGCAGGGGCGCCGGCTCTGGGCGGAGCTACCAGCCGCTCGCTAATTCGTACCATGTGTCCCGAATTGCCGCATTCGGCAAGTCGCACACGACGCGCCGTACGACAGATCGCAGGGAAAATCGCACCATGTGTCTCGCGCTTGAGAACCTGTTGAGTGCGGCTGCCGATGCGAATGGTCGTACGACCGATCGCACCCAAAATCGCTCCATGTGTCTCGGGCTTAACTCCGATAGCTAAGATTGATTTCGACGACATTTTTTGCAGATAATGCTAAACATTTGCCCTGTCAATTCCTAAATGGTATTTTAGAAAATCACCTTGCACAACTAGAAACAAAAAACTGTGATAGCAACTGACGCTTCTGCGTGTAAAGAAAAGCCATTGTATCGCCATCTCTTAATTGGTGTTTTTTTTTATTATTCCGACTGCGTGATATCACAACTATTTTTCAAGCTGAATCATCGTTTTGCTTTATGTAAATTACCCTCATCTTTGTCAGAACCCGTAATTTAACAAATTGTCTTTCTGTTTGTTCTTTCCTCACCACTGGTAAATTATAAAACCCGTTAGACGCAGTCACTTCGTTCGTCCCAAGATACTTAGGCCTCGTTCGCTTGGTTTGAGTGCTGGGAAGCAAATGACCAATGCGAAATAAACTTGTGAATGAACTCGCAGTAGCATCACATGGTCGCCCGGTAGTCCCTATTTTACTATCATTTGCGTTTGTAATGGCCTCGAGATTTAGAAAATTTGTCACTAAGAATAACTTTCACAAATCTCAACTGTCCACCTCTGAATATTCGTATCTAAATTTTTTCTTGAAACCATAGATGGTATTCCACTAGAAAGGCGGACGTGTCGCTTACTAGACTGCGTTGTCGAGTCCCCCCACTAAACGTTTTCTTAAACAAGTTTGGTCTGGCGATGCAGTCATTGTATGAATGAATTACATCTGGGGTTTTCCGTGCCAAAACAACGACGTAATTGTCAGCACGTCTAAGTGGGAGATTCCGGAGTAATTTTGACAACCCCGGGGTCTTTAACCTGCCCCCAATGCACGGAACAAGCGCATTTTTCGCATTTCGCCCTCAATGCGGCCGCCTGGATTCGATAAGGCGACCTCATGCTTGGCAGCGCAACACCATAGCAGCTAAGCCACCGCGGCGGGTATTAGAGAGTTATTCGCAACTTTCACGTACGGCGGCGGCCGGAATCAATTGAAAGATTATACTCGCTGCTGGCTGCCGCCCGTTCGGTTAGCGTATTGGTGTTGTGTACGCTTTTCCTTCACTCTTGGTTGACGTTTTAACGCCTTCAAAGCTCCCGTGGGATCCTGAAGGACACTTAACATGTTCAGAATGAGCAAACATGGAAGTAACCGTATTTGCTGCGTGCCGCAATGGGTGCCGAGCGGTAGTTATGCGGTAGGTGATGTGAGCCTTCACTCATTCCCACCGGCTACGTCCATGAGGAAGAAATTGGTTATTAAAGGGACACAAAAGGTTACCAGAAACTCAAGTTAAAGTGGTAGAGCAATGTTCTAGAACGTCTAAGGCGTCAATATAATCGCGAACAGAGCTTTAGTAACCGAGAAATTGAGGTAAATGCATGACACGATTTGAGACCCCCCATAGACATTCCGGTACCAGCCCGATGACGAAAGCACTCCTCATAATTTGTTTTACTAATACTCAACTACTCGTATTAAAAATATCATTTCATTCGATTATAAGACGGAAAAAAATGCTACTTGTCTACGTCTATTCGATTCTGAGAAAAAATAACATTTTGACGTTACCCTTCAGTAATATGGGTGTTCGAAAGGTTTCGTTTTCGCCCGACTCTGCGCGCTCGACTCTGCTGGCCACCATAACTCTGCGCCGCGCACGCTTTGGAGTTTCAGTAGTTTGGTTATCGCGTCGTGCTGTGAGGGTTCTGCTGGCTCGCGAAACTTTCATTTGGAACAAGCAGCGAGATTGCCACGTCCCTGTGATGTCGTGGGAAGCCCTCGTTGCTTTGCCGCTCCGCAGAGCCGGTGTCGAGGCCGCCGTCGTAGTACGGAACGACGCCGGCAGCGCGAGCCCTCAGCAGCAGGTCGCGCTCGTCAGTGCTCAAATCGCTGAAGTTGAGCCCACCATCGCGAGCCAATCGGTCGATGTCAGGGTCCATTGCGACGAGCGTCGAAGTTTGCGTCATAGAATGAAATGCCAGCTTATGGGCGTCTTGCGCTGGAGTTTGAGGTATAGTAGCGGCGCCTGGTGGCGGTGCGGGAAACGACATCTGCGTCGTACCTGCTTGGGTCGTATTGAGCACTGGCTGTGGCGAAGCACGTTTCTAGGCCGAGTTTTGCGTCGATTCGCACTTTTTTATGCCCTGTTGCGAGTGCGAAAAGGCTCGTCACTTCTCACAGACCACGCCGACCACGCTGCGAGCTCGCCGCAGCCTATAGTGTAACGAAAACGGACTCTCCGTGTGCCGTGGGACGTAATGCTGGGAGCAGAAGGAATCTGTGTTGCCGATCCGGAGAGACCTAGCCTAGCCTCGAAAAGGCGTCACCGTCATTACTTCTGCGTCGTGGACTGCCATGAACAAAAAGGCCTGAATCCCAACATCAGATTCTACCGTTTTCCTTCAAGGCCTCACGAAGTGGAGCGTCGGGCGCGCTGCATAGCTGCAGTTCGTCGCGCTGAGTAAGCGAAACTTCGTGCTATGCTGACTGCTTCGCCTGTCTTGAAGCTTGCTTGATTATCTGCGTTCGAAATTTCGGTCTTTTGCACCTACAGTCCCGACAGCAGACCGACATAGCAGCAGGCATGGCTGGTAATTCACGATTCGAGACCCGGCCACAGCGACAATTAGCAATTCGACCGATGCGAAGTGCTGAAGTGTGTGCAAATGAGCAAAAATGGTCGGGCTCATTCGATGACAATTCACTACTACTCTACGAGCAGCACAGGTTAAGAGAGTTAAATGCGCTCATCCTTGATCTCAAGCCAGCACGTTGAGGCAGTGCAGCAAGGCAATATTGATTGCAGCACATCGATGTTCGAGCGCTGTCATTAAAAGCTACATCAAGCGAGCAGCGCACGAGCTCGCGCTGCAGCGCGATTCGCACGTACGTGCGAGCTCACATGCATTGCATCAGTTTAGCGGCATGCAGTCAACAAAGATTGCAGGAGGCCCGCCGTTTGGCGGCATGTCGAAAGACCGTTGCCGTCGCGGCGCGTACGATCGTGCGCTCGAGCAGTTCGTACATCGCGGCGCGTACCGTCGTGTGCTCGAGTAGTTCCGTACACATGATGTCTGCTTATCGCTGCTGTGGATTCGTTTATAGCACGCATTTCCTCGCGTTTGCGCGCCTGAATCTAGCAGCTAGCGTGCAAACCTTACCTGTAGTTCCACTTCGTACGCGACTCGCTTCACTTGCGATTGACACCGTGCTAAAACTTCGCCGCCTAATTCTTGAACGGCGTACACGTATTCGGCACTGCATAATTTCTTGCCTTTACGCAGCGTGCCACCCCTGAAAAACTCTTCGGCGCCCGATATACGCAGCAGGCCGTGCTACAACACAACCGAAAGTGGCGGGTCCATATTGTAAACGTGCTTTCCGAAGCAGACGACCGAGCTTGGTACGACCCATTTTAGGACAGAGGGCGCTTTTTAGCACCTTTCTCGCAGCGCCCCCTGGGCAATGCAAGAGCCCCATGGTCGCGCGTTTCTCCTTGCGCTAGCCACCATACTCCAGCTTTCGCTCTTCGGCTCTGTCTTGGTTCCGTTTCTGGCCGCGTGTTTGCGTTTTGCGCAGAAAAGCCGTAGCGCCGTCTGCGGACTCCGTTCTACTCACCGATGGCGCAACGTCACTATGAGACCATGATGTCAGTACTCCTCGATCAGAGGGCGGGCGATTTGAACTGCGCTAGAGGTACACGGACGCTTCAGAACGCATTTTCTCTTAAAATAAGTCTCTCCTTGGCACGAAACAAGCGTTTCGAGGTTTCTGGGATGGTATTTCAACAGTCCACGTTGACTTAATAGTAACATTTAGTGTCCCTTTAAGCTGCGGATTGGAAAAGCTGTCACAGAAGCGATGAAGGTTTGTAGTGCGCACTTCATGCAGGAGGACTTTTTTTGGAAAACGTCAGATGAGTGATGATTCTGAGCACTTGAAATCCCGAATAGACGCACCTCCATAAAGACCCAGGCATTATGTGCCGGGAAAGATAAAATGCACAATCTTAACTCAAATGTGTTGTAGGATGATTGATGCTTAATTGCGTTCTTGCCACTCATGCCTTTGCGTCTACATTGGAGCGCAAACATTCTCCGTGAAGCCTTGTACCTGCTTCAAAATTTCTTGTTCTCGCTCATGCATGCGTGCTCTGGAACGCCGGCTTGACATTCCAACATTTTCGAACAGAGAGATGAGTTTCTCATTTGTGCATCGAAGCAAAGTGACGCAGGCGTAGAGGGACCTGGAATCCGTACCTCGTCAGCCAGTTCGTTGCGCTGCTGCAACCTGTGCACAGGCGCGCATGACTCCATTCGTAAGGTAATAAATCCTACTCCAACAAACGTTAAACTACGGTGCAGCGTTCGCGTAGCGAACCCTCAGCTAATCTGCGTGTATATTATTTTATAAAGATAACTGGAAGAATGAAGCGAGCATTGCCGCGTACCGGTAAATATCGGCTAGGTATCGTTTGATCTGTCCATAGGCAAGACGCGGTATGACTCACGCAGACAGTAAAACTACCGCAAGACTGTAGCTTGCACAGCATGCATAAAGCGCAATAACTAAATTACAAAGGTGAACGGTTATCGTATTAGGTCCCAAAAGCGGTCAGATATCGTTTTTTGTTTACTTCTCGAGTTCAGCATCCAGCTTTGAGAACACAGGCATGGATAACTAGAGAAGAAATTTTCGCACACAAAACGCTGCTTTAGGACTGCTTTTCACGCAGTCGATGTAGAGCACTTCGGTCGCGCGACACCAGGAAGGTTTTTTTTTTTTTTTTCGCGACACGGTGGCTTATTTGAGCGGTCTAAGTAACAGCTTGTAGAGAGCACCACACCATATAAAAGTTCACGGTACCCGTTCAAAGAGGTCAAATTAATAGAATAGCAAATAGAAACAACGGTGACTTCTCTTTTAGTAACACCGTCGCGGTAAAACTGAAACCACAACTCGTGTGGTTTGCTTCGAAGCCGCGAAGTTTGCATGTAACGGCTTTCAACAGTCACGGACGTCGACGTGCACGCTTTTACGCCGCAGCACAGAAGAGGACCAGCATTTAGGACTTCCTCGCCTTCAAGTAGGCTTCGAATCCTGCATTCTGTTCGCCCAATATGAGCCATTACGCAGGCTAACGACAGCGGGCGTGTAAATTGAAGAGACATTACAGCATGACGACTCGAAACAACATGTCACTGAGCAAGACGAACGCAGCACTGCACCGACTGCTCTAGTTCTTAATCTCTCGGACAGCCATGTTGGATTTAAGGTGCCGCCCCCTATAGGCCGTGAAAGTTGCGAATAGCTGAGTGGGACGCGTTTTTGGATGTGTTTCGGGCCAGCGGCCGAGCGGAGACAGCAACGGAGCGCCGCATGAAAGGAAGAGCTTTATCTCAGCTATCCCTCGCTCAGTCGAGCTGAGCAAAAGGCCTAAATAAATAAAAAACTTGCAGATCCCACGCACTGTGGCAATTGATGTAAGCGAAGCTTTACATGCTTGATGCTTTGATTGACTCTTTCTTCAAAGTTTAGTCTAACACGAGAGTGGTGAGTTGATGTTAAACGTTACATTTCTGGCACCACTGCTGTTTGTCTGCGCAGTACACAGAACACGCAGGGAGACGTTTGCTTGAGGCGTAGTTGAGCGCCATATTTAGCAACCTTCGCGGGGATTGATCATAGTCATTATAGTCATTGCCTCACATGGTACCTAGCATTGTGGCAGAGGTATTAAAGTTGAATTGGATTATGGGGCTGGTACTTACCAAAACCACATTCGGATTATGAAGCACGCCGTAGTGGCGGACTCCAGATTAATTTTGACACCGTGATGCTTTTTAACGTGTCCCAAAACCGAAGTGTACGTGCTTTTTCTATTTCACCCCAGTCGAAATGCGGCTGCCGCGATCTGGATCAAATCCGCGACCTCTAGCAATGACATAGCCGCAGAACTACCGTGGCGGGCACGGAAGTGTTGATTCGACGGTAGATTGGTTTCGCAGTGTCGTCTGGACCCTGCGATGCGCTTTAATTAATGCTCCTCTACTTCTGCACGCCCTGCGTAGTTTGTCCGCTCGGCATATTTGCATTGGGTTTATTTTTCAGAAATAAAAGGAACGTACTGTTCCGTAACTTGAACTTAAGCTGACCCTGTTTCGCCGCAACGACCGTCGTATAGTAATAGTGTTTTCTTGACTTCTCACTCATAGTGAAATATTTTGCGCGCACAATTGACAAGGACACAGTGAAGGGGGACACACGAGTACTTCACTATATCCTTGTCAATTGTGCGCGCTAAATATTTTACTATGAATTCGCACCAACTCGCCCAACTAGCAGTTCTGCTGCCTTCTCACATCTCCCCCCCTCGCCACTCCAGTATTGGAACTGCCTCTTCTCTTCCCTCCCCCCTACAGTTCTACAGCAGAACGTCCCCTCTGGACTCGCACGTTAGATGAAAGGGAGGCGCTGCAGTTTCTGCAATGCTTCTGTAGGGAGTCACGGATAATTATAGCTGTCAAGCGACTAAACTGACGACGGCCAGGGAGTCCAGAGGGTATTGTGCACATTCGACGCGGTGGCCTGAAAACAAGTTTCTAGCGTCGCTTTTCCTCTCTAACTCGCTCCTGTCATGTAAACACACGCTCTGAACCACCGCCTCACCCTTCGACGCGGCGTGCTTTGCAGCAGCAGCCACAGCAGCAGCAGCAGTGGGAAAGTCGAACGAAGAGGCAAAGAAAGCTTTCCTTTAAAAATAAGGACTTTCTCGGAACTTTCCCGCTATCTGTTTCGCCTGCCACTCTACCGGAGAGTCGACCCTCGTATTGGTCGAAGCGCCATGGTCACGTGCTTGCGCGTCCTTTTTTGGTCCATAGCAGACGCCGGCGCCATTTCCGGGTATCGAAATCACGCTATGGTTGGTTTCTGGCGGCGGAGTTTTAGCGGGAAGCGTTCCGCTAGCGCTGGCGCCGTTAACGTATTGCGGCGTTGCCTAGCCTAGGATGTGCTTATGGGTGCAACAAGCGAGGAGGCTACGGGAAAAATACTTTTCGTTATTCTATCCGGAAGAAGCAACGCGGCTCGCCGAAGCATTTCGCTGCACACAATCGACCGCGCAAACTTTGAAAATGTGCGAGACCCGCGCCTTTGTGAGGAAAGTGGCCGCTCATCAGAAGCCACTCATATCTTTTTGGACGATTTGGTGAGAAGCGCGAGCGTCTGCAGGCTTTTTTCGCACCAAATAACGTTCGGCATGGTTGTAGTTGGAAACGATCACTTGCTGCTACGAAGTCGGGCTTCATGTTGCCTGAGCCTCGCCGTTCACGCTTCTGGTTCGGCAGGCTTTATTATGATGTTGCGCACATTGCTTGTCGCACTCGTTTCGTTTTATTTTAGTTGAAACCATTACTGGGCTCAGACACGTAAGTTGCGCTTAATATGTGAGTTCGAACCACCGTTCAGTGCCGCGCATTGCTAGTCGTTTTTTTTTTTTTAGTTGGACTCAGCTGATGAACTCGAGAGTAAAACGGCATTTCTCATCGTTTGAGGCACCCGCTGTTTCATACAACTCGTGGTGCAGGTCTAACTTTTATGTAGCGCGCATTGGTGCACGTATTGGTATTTGCGGGATTATTACCAACGTCGGCAGTTACTGTGCCTAGGCACAGTAACGGCAGCTATATCTTGAGTATGCCGTATCTGCGCGTATAATAAATCAGAATGCAGGCATCCGCTACACACAGCCGAAATTATACTGGGTTCGAAGATGTGCAAATCTAAGTTACCTGAAACATCTTTAACGCGGAGAGGTCGGCTAAAAGAAACCTCTAACGAAGGGGCGCGCAATGACCCAGACCATTTTCAACGTTGCTAAAATCGTTATGGCCGTGCCCATGGCGGGCTGACATAGCAACAGTTCTTAATTTCGAAATTATTTGTGAAATGTCACGGTGTACATTTTCTTCCGTGCCTTGTATTATTTCTCAAAGAGGCGTGCCATACATAATCTTAGTTTATACATCTTAGCATCACTTCACCGAATACCAATGTGAACCCCCGGTCCTTCGGAATTACGCCATCAAGAAATTAAGGCCAGATACATTACACACCTTTTTTGTAGTACGAGCAAACGCGCCTTTGACAGAATGTATCATGGAAGTAGTACACCGTGCACCATCGGTTCATATAAAGGCTAGACCCCCCGTCTGTATTTTTAAAAAGTAAAAGGTAAAGATCCACATACAAAGCGTACATTGTTGCAATTTCACTTGCGGGTGTTGAAATTCAAATGAAGCTGATAACAAGGCGCCGCTCGAGAAAGAACACTCCGTTAGCTCACTTGCGCGCACCCGCTCCACCGTTGACGCCTTAATCGAAGTGATCGCAGTGGAAGGAGCTTCGACACAGCAGTGCAACGTGGGTACCGGCAGTTATTGTAGTAACTCATTTAGGAGCCTCTCCTGTCACAAACGCAACAACCAAATCCTTGAAACGCGCAGTGCAATGCCCGCCAAAGGGGGCAAAGGTTGGGAGCGTCTGCTAGCTGGACCCGACCTAGGTGGCGCCACTGTCGGCGGCCAGGTGGAGCCGAGAGAAGGAGCGCCGTTGTAGGCGGAGGAGAGAGATGTCATTACATTTAGGAACTTTAGAAATGGATGGATGTTATGAGCGTCACCTTTGTAACGGCGTGGTGGGTGGCGCCACCAAGCACATGCAGTTATACTGCCTAATGTCCCCTACCTAGGTTTAAAAAAAACCACGATGAACTCCCACAACCAAATTTTCTTACCCCATATTGTGAACTTTGCTTTTGTACGTCTCCGTTTTTTGTTGCTTACCTAGTTCCACCAATTTCCAGTCCCTATTGCGGACATGTTCACTTTTCCCCTGCTCTCGCTGAACCCAAGGGCGTCAAGGAGGCCAGTGGTGCCTAAATCTAACACTGGGCAGATGTCTTCACGTTGTAATAAAACATGTTCCATCATTTCCCTACGTTCACGGCAGCAAGCATATGCTTTTTCCTTCTTATATCTTGCTTTATAAGTAGGTGCATGTTCTAAGGGATCCCGATCTCGCTTCGAAAAGTAATGGGATTCCGTTTGAGTTATCATAAATTGCTTCTTTCCAACTTTCGCTTTTTCTTCTTAAGTAGTTACTCATGGCAGGTCTCGTTTCCATTGCCGCCACCCATGAGATTATTTGAGCCTCTCTGACCTTCCGCTTGACGTTCTTTGTTGCTGTGTTACTTACCCTTCAGGCCGCATACTGCTGGTAAACTCCTATTTCTTTTCCTCCACTGTGAATCAATGTTTTTTTTCTGTACAGATAGCTCAACACTCTCCCAGCCCATATACTTTTTTCCATATTCCTCAGTCCTTCTTCATAATCAATTTTACTCCGAGCTTCCCCCACTTCAAAACCAGTCCAGCCCATATCACCCTGCACAGCTTCATTTATAGTCTTCCCGTGTGCGCCCAATGCGAGGCGTCCCACTGACCTTTGGTTCCCATGGAGTCATGCTTGTACTCCTGATTTCAGGCAAACAACCGCATTTGCAAAGTGAGTCCTGGAACCATTACACCTTTCCACATACCCCAGAGCACCTCGTACCTATTGTATCCCTATATATAGCTTCCTGCGCTTCATTATGGCTGTATTTCTCTTCCCCTGTACTGGTATTGTTTTTTCCTATGCTTGCATATATCTATCGCCTTCGTGTATCCGTGTAATATGCTATTTCGTGGTCCTGTATTGCCACTGTCTCTTCACTGTATATATTGAATACCACAACCCCCGATTTTCGAACACTAAATTTCAAACCTTTTTTCTCGCCTTCCTGTTCACAGATATTTGCCAGACGTTGCAAGTCACTCTGTTTGTTAGCTAGCCGCACAATGTCGTCCGCATAAAATAAACTTGGAAGTTGCTGCTCTACCAGTGTACCCTCCTGTTTGTATAAGAGATTAAGCCCGATATTACGTCCTTCTAGCACCCTCTCCGTCCTCCCCAAGTACATCATAAACAACAGTGGGGATAAATGGTACCCCTGCGTGAGTCCCTTGTTGATATCAACTTTCTCATCGCTCCTCATCCCTTCCCACTCAACGCAAACGGCTTTTTCTAGATAAATCTCTCTCAAAAGCTGTAGACAATCGCAACCTAAGCCTTCCCCTTCCAGAATATCCCACAAGATGTTGCGGTCTACGTTGTCATACGCTCCTGTAATGTCTAAGAAGGTCACATATAACGCTCTGCTTTCTCCTCTTGATATTTGAATACACTGAGTAAGAACAAATATGTTATCATCCAAACGCCTACCTATTCTGAAGCCATTCTGAAGTTCTCCCAAAATGACATTATTCTCTGTCCATGCTTGCAGGTTTAATTTGATTGCCTGCATTGCTAGCCTGCATATTAGCGATGTAATGGTCAGCGGTCTATACGAGTGAATTCTATCATTCTCCCCCTTACCTTTATAAATTAAATTCATTCTACTTTGTCGCCAACTGTCTGGTATTGGTAAATCTTTTAAAGTTTTTTCCACAGCTCTCACCATAGCTTCTTTTTTCGTCCTAATTTATTAATCAACCTAACGGGAACCTCAAATAGCTCTGTGGCTGTGCGCTTAGGAATTTTCTCTTCGGCTTTCTTCCTTGCAGTTGAAAATTGTTAGCAACCGCACCTTTTCTATCTGGTTCTCTTTCACGCTCTTTTTTTCTTCAACTACAACCTCGTAATTGCCTAAGAAAGATTCGGCTGTTAGTTTTCGGGTGTAATTTAATGCCGTTTCCTCTTCCAGTTTATTTCCATCTTCGTTTAGGATATGTTGTTGTATTGTTGTTGAATTTCTGCTTCATAAATTTATGTGGTTCCAAAATATAGTAGGCGCGGCCCTCTTTTTCTTAGGTATTTCGGACTACCAACGTTCACTTTCACCTTCTACATTTGCTTGCACCAGTATTTGAACCACATACTTCTTCTCCCGGTATATTTCCCATTTACTGTCTACTTTATCCTGAGGCAACTGCGGCTTTGCCTGCCTGTGGTCTCGCGATGCTTTTCATCGTTCGGCAATCGCTTCTCGTATCTCCCTGTTCCATCAGCTTTTCGGTTTCTTTTTTCCTTTCGAACGAACATGTAGTTCCTCTTTCCGTATTTCTGCCGTTATTACATTTAGAAGGTAACTATATTCCAACTCTTGGCGATTTGCCAAGTTCTACCTAGACTCTAGCGTCTATATCTGTTATTTGTTCAAGGTTCAAATTTCTACTACCCATTTTGCACTCCTTGCTCTCTTTCCCAACTACATGTCCCATTTTCAAAATGATGCATTTATGGTTACTCCCTGTGCTGCCATACCCTCCCTCGTCAATTACACTTTCTTTCAACTTATCATGAATTCATTCTGTCATCAGACAGCAATCAATGGTCAAATTGCCGGTTTCCCACTTCTCACGTGATCTGCCATTCACACTTAAGCCCTGTATTCACGACAACGAGGTTATGTTGCTCACGAAGGCCTAGCATTGACTACCCGTACCCGTAATCCTGAATGTGGGCATTCATGTCACCTAATATAATTTCGGCATCATTCCCGAAAGCCTTAATATCAGCACTTATGCATTCCACTAACTCTTTATTCTTCTCTGTGCTATTGTTTACGGTCCATATATACGAAACGCCCAGCCAAGTTTTTTTCCACTCATTGTTTCTGACCACCAAAGGTGCTCTTGACATCATCAATTTACTCTTTACCGTTTGGCTCCCTGATGGCTGAGCATTCCGACTCCCCCGCCCTTTCTTTCCGACTCAGTTCTGTTGCACCCTTCCCATGCATAATTCTCAAGAGCTGAGCGCTTCGCTATGCGCCACCTGTCGGACAAGGTTGGACTTAATTAAAAAAATATCAGTAACGTCGTTTCAGATTCTCGATCGTCGTCATTCCCTTCAAATCGTCGCCAAATGGCCTCGCGGCTGCAACCTCTACCAAAATGCAGACGTCCTCTTCAGTGGTGAAACACCTCCGAGGCTTTTTCGCCTGCAGGCGAGCGAGCGCCGCGTCTGCAGACGACGCCGAAGACATGGCGCTGTTCGTGCGGGTGGACCCTGATCCGCTGCGCTCGCTCCGCTGGGGAGATGAGCGAGCGGCCCGCTCCTGAAACACGCTGGCCACCCCTTGCGCCCAGTGGCGTCTCGGCTGGCCTGCTGGCCCGTAAACCCGCTGAGCTACAACTTTCTATTGTGTCACTTCTGCAACGAAAGTGAATCGCTAGAACATTTCTTTTTAGCATGTCGTCGTTTATAAAGTTCAAAGAAAACTATTGCTGCAAGAACCATAGCGCAAACTTCGCTTGTCGTTGGCTCTCACAGTGGTCTTCTCCTGTGGTGCTACCGAACTGGGTTTTACCTACGCGAATGTTTCTGACACCTTCTGCAATTTTCGGCGCGAGACAACAAGAATTCGACGCAAAAGTTTTCCGTTCCATTTTTGTTTTGCAATTCAAATTTACTATTGTGCACTATGTAGAGACAATAGAGTTTACATATATATCGCATACACATTAATTCACACATGTTACTATTACCAGATTTTATTGAAATCATATTCCTCAAAATTAGTATTCTTATTTTTTTAACCCTTTCACCGCTCGATTTATGGCTGATACGCCAGAGTGGGTTACGCGAGATCATTGAGGAAAGGCAACATTACACCGGTCAGTGGTCCTGGAAGTGTATATAGAAGTGGGGGTGGGGGAGACGGAGGGGGAGATGCGCTGCTAATTTCACCCTTGCATACTTTTTGTTGTTCTTGCCGTAAAAAGCGAGTCTTAATTTACTGCATTAGAGTGGTTCCATCCTGAGAAATGGGCGTGAGAGCCACTAACCCTTCTAAGCCACATAGCAACACAACATACAGTACGCTCGCACGCCAGCTTAAACATGGCTATCCACCAATGCGAAGCCAGCTTCGTCATCTGATCATTTTTGACAACGCAGAAAAGCGACCACGACACAAAATTCCAGATTAGCGCGTGAGGAAATCTATTTCCTTTGCACTGAGGGAGATTGATGGCATGCTCACGCACATACTTCCCAAAGGTGCAATCTCAGCGGCTTCGATTATTTCTCCAGTCACTTGGCTGCCATATTTGCTCACAATCTTGCATTTCTTAAAGAATGGCTGACATCCGCAATCTCTACAATGTATCCCAAGGTGTCCGGTGACTGCTTTCGAAACGTTATAGTCATGCTCCTTTAATATTTCATTCAAACATCTTCCAGTCTGTCCGATATACCTTCTGCCGCACTGAAGTGGAATAGAATATACCACTCCCTTAGTGAAATCGACGAACTATTGTCTGTGTTGTGTTTCACAGCCTCGTTTCTGTGTGGCACCTGGGTTTACCTTTGCACGCATGCTCAGTAATTTTTCCAGTGCGGAAAACACCACTGTTACATCGCATCTCTTACCAATTTTCTTAACTCGGTGCGCGATCGATTGGATGTCCGGCATCACCACCATCTTTTCTCGTGTGATTGGACTGCAAGGCTCCTTCCCAGATAATGGTGCCCTGGTTCCGATTTCCTTGAGCAAACATTGTGCCAGAGATACTAAACGAATAACCTGCCCCCGTGAGCCTGCAGGTTAATATCACTGGGAGTTGACGACCGCGTTTTAATAAAAATTCTGAGCAAGTTATTGCTTTCCTGCGAGAAAATTGTGACAAGGGGTATTTGGCTTACTTTTTTGATGTCAAAGACTTATGCTACTCTATTCCTCACCAAGTGCTCTTGCTGTGCATTGAACAATGTATTGACAATTACGGAAACGTTGCCTTTCAAAATGATTCGCAGATGCATGTTGAAGCGTTTTTAGAGTTGTTGTCCTTGCATTTAGGATCCACCTACGTGTCTTGGAATGGAAACATTTTTCTTCAGAAACAAGGAATATGTATAGGTTCGTCTATCGCACCGATTTTGCGCGACTTCTTTCTAGCCAACATTGACAGAACCCTAGCGGTGCGCGTCATGAATTCACGGGTTTCTTGTGTGTTCAGGTTGTAGTGGAAATTATTAAGTTTTATTAATTTATTAATTAAGCTTTATTAATTATCATTTTAAAAACATGACTCAATCGCCGTTGACGCACCTAAAATAAATGTTCAGAGGAAGGCTGGAGCCATTGGTGATCACAAGTGAAGAGCCAGACGGTGGATCAATTAGGTTTCTTGACTTAAAAATAAGTCTGGGCTCCAGTCATTGCTCTTGGCAATACGAACCGCGCGCAAATAAGCCTCTTTTGCCTTTCGAATCTGCGCATTCGAAAGTCGTAAAACGAGCCATAGTTAAGTCATGTTACAGCAACGCGTTGCAAAATTCGTGCCATCACAGCATTGCTGACTGCTTTCGGGAGCAAACGCGCAGGCTCACGGGAGCAGGTTACCCGTTCCATGTATTAGTATCTGTGGCACAATGTTTGCTCAAGGAAATCGGAACCAGGGCACCATTGTGGTGATGCCGTACATCCATTCGGTCGCGCACCGAGTTAAGAAAATTGGTAAGAGATGCGATGTAAAAGTGCTGTTTTCCGCACTGGAAAAATTGCTGAGCATGCGTGCAAATGTAAACCCAGGTGCCACACAGAAACGAGGCTGTGAGACACAACACAGAGAAAAGTTCGTCGACTGCACTGGAGTGGTATATTCTATTCCACTTCAGTGCGGCAGAAAGTATATCGGACAGACTGGAAGATGTTTGAATGAAATATTAAAGGAGCATGACTATACCTTTAAAAAGCAGTCACCGGACAACTGGGATACATTGTAGAAATTGCGGATGTCGGCCATTCTTTAAGAAATGCAAGATTGTGAGCAAAGATGGCAGCCAAATGACGCGAGAAATAATCGAAGCCGCTGAAATTGCACGTTTGGGAAGTGTGTGCGTGAACATGCCATCAATCTCCCTCAGTGCAAAGGAAATAGATTTCCTCACGCGCTAATCTGGAATTTTGTATCGTGGTCCCTTTTTTGCGAAGTCAAAAATGATCAGATGACAAAGCTGCCTTGGCATCGGTGGATAGCCATGTTTGTAAAAATCTTTTTGTTTTTGTCGTTACCTCCTCCCCCCCCCCCGAGTATCTTCCAGTATTTATTCCATTGACAAGAGAATAAAACGATAGTTGCAAGTAGCGCTCTGTGGTGGTGTGTTTCTCTTCTGTGTGTGTCGTCCAAATGTTGCGCAATCGATCCTCTAATATGCTATACCAACATGCCCAATCCTCAACCTTGGCAAGATACTAACAGTACCTTTGAAGCATGTATCTTCTTTAATATGTGACCTCTTGTGTTACGGCGCAAATAGTATGTTAGAAAGCGGAGTGTACCGAGATCAGCTAAAGATAGCTTGCGCATGTCCAGTTTATAATAGTGGGGAAAAGAATGACTTATCTAATAATAGGCCGCTTTCTGTTCTACCCGTTTTATCAAAAGGCTTTGAAGGTGTCATTAATACTCGCCTCGTAAATGCTTTCCAAAAGTGCAACGTTATTACTTCCTCGCACTATGGATTCCTGACAAACAAATCATCAGAGCAGGCATTGTTATCACTAAAAGACAAATTATTAGGAACATTGAAATGAAACACTTCACTTTGGGCCTCTTCCTAGATTTCCGAAAGCCATTCGATTGCGGTTATCACAACGCCCTGCTACGCAAGCCTAACAGTTATCGCAGACCTGGTATTGCATCTGACTTGCTAAAGAGCTACTTAAATAACAGATTGCAGTATGTTCAGGTTAATGGCATACCCTCAGAGAAACTGGCAATTCAGCATGGTGTTCCTCAAGGATCAATATTAGAACTTGTATTATTCTCAGTATTCACAAATGATATCGCTAACATATCCGAATTGCCTAATCTGGCCATATACGCTCACGATACGAGTATATTTTTTTTCATCCGACTCCTTCTCTCAAATGGAGTCTACGGCAAATGCATATTTAAGAAAGCTACATAACTGGTTACTGACCAATAGGCTAAGCCTTCATTTATCAATGACAAACTACATTATTTTTAATCCTATTACTGCAGTAGAAAACATAACTCTGAAAGTTGTCTGCGAGCATACTGAATTAAAGCGAGTTTCAAACCAGGAAATTTTTGGTGTTTGTTTCAATGAGGAACTTTCTAGGAATTTTCACGCCACCAAATTAATGTCTGATCGAAGTAGAACAGTCGGTTGTTTGTATAAGATATCTCATTCGTTGAACCCCTGCATAAATATATCCATGTATTACGCACTCCTGTACCGGAGGTTATGATACTGTATTTTTGTTCGGGGAACTACGACGTCCGGCAATTACCTTAAACTAATTTCAATTCAGAAACGCGGTTTGCGTGCTATTGAAGAGTTTCAATGCAGACCTTCAGATTTACCATCGTCGCCGCTATTTCAGAATTATGTCATCATTAACGTAAAAGATGTATATAATTTCTTTGTACTTAAGTACACCCATCGTGATAAATTGTCCTTTTCTTGTCCAGATAATTCCAGCAGCCGATATGATTTCTGGACGAAACGTAAACTTGTTCCAATAGCACGCACCAATTACGGCAAGCAAACACTAAGCTACCAAATACCCACAGTAACAAATAAATTTCCCTTTGAAACTGAATATTACCTTCCACAAAACGTTTTTAATCTAGAATTAAAAACGCCTCTTGCAACAAACGGGATTAGATATTCATTTAGACGACAGACTTTGTATCTATTTGTATTTATTTTACTACGTTTGAGATGTCTTTCTTTTACGCACATGTTGCAAGCTTTCGTGATATTGTTTCCGTGTTTTATCAGTGACCTTTCTGTTTCTAAAAAAAGTTATGTATCTTTATACCACTCATACGATAAGTTGTGTATGCGATTTAGTTGTTATTTTCTTGTAAAAATTTCATGCATGTTAACTTACTGCGTCATGCTTTTTTACAACACATGAAAAATTCATTGTGAATTTGTTGTAAAGTGCTCGTGCACAATGCCAGCAGTTCTACGGGTGACCAGGACCTTGACAGGCTCTTGCCTTTTGTCTTGGCGCCGCGTTTTCGTTTAACATAAGTAAACTCACTTTTACTTTCAATGCAGGCCTCGTCTTCTGCAGAAGTGTTTTCTTGCAACGAAAGGCTAGCAACTGGAACTAAGACTGCAAGAGGTGCACACGACTCCGCCCGGAGTTGCAGTTGTTTGAAAACGTGTTTGGCGAGGCCTGTCAAGAATACCGAAAAATCCTGCAGCCGATCCGAAGCAACCGTCAAGATAGTGAGCGAAGTGATTCACTATGCGACAACCGTCAGCCGTTGTTGAGCTAATCTATGGACTCCCGCGTGCAGCGTGGGAATCAATATTCCAACTCTTGGACGGCGCCTCCCGCCTCGCTCTCAGCAACGCAGCAACTGAGCTTAAAGGAGTCGCTGACTGCAAGCGGGTCGTCAAGACCGTACAGTTCACTTGCGACACGGATGAGTGGACGCTTGATTTGTACCGCAAGAAGGTAAACACGAAGGATGTCCGGCAAGTGAGGTTCACCAGCTGCCTCGCGCTGCCGTCTGAGGTTCTCCTAGGATTTCTTGCCAGCTGTGAGAATATAGAGGAACTGTGCGTTCTGAACTGCGTTGTCGAGCCTCCGGCGCTTTTCCGAATGCTCTCACAGAGGCTCAAGAAGGTGAAGCAGCTAGAATGGTCTCTCTACGAGGACTGCCACTACGAGTCGTAGCTGGAGAAAGACGCTGTGGCGGTAACAAGCAAGCAATGCCAGCCACAGACACCGATGCTACAATCCATGTACGTCGAAGTTGTAGCGACGCCGCTGACAGCCTACTTCTTGGAGGGCGTCCTGAATGAGTGCCAGGATCTTCGCAGTCTGCACATTCACGTCCTACGTAAGGACGCTTTAGGAATTCCGATGGGCGACGCCAATATCAGGCTGCAGACGCCCAGGCCCGGTCTGCGCAGCTTCCTTTACACTTGCGAGCGGGTACCTTCGCCCACTTGCCGGCTCTCACCCGAAGCCTCGTACAGCTTTGTCCGATTTGACGACGTTCAGAAGGAGAGGACCTTGCTTCAGGGAGTACGCCGCGCTGTCGTGGCGGTGGAAGCCGACTCGCAAGTCGCCTGCCGCTTCCTCGGAGCTGCAAATCATCCGGAGTACTGGAACGATATCAGGTCCCTCTCACTAGTCTTGCTGCCCCCGCCGCAACAGGTCCGGCACAGGCGATATCTGAGAGCTGCTCCCGACATCCTGAATCCGATGCGGAAGTTCTTGCGATCGTGCCTCGCCAACATCTCCGAGCTCAGCCTCACGAAGAGCCACTTCTCGCTCGTCTGCAAGTTCTGCTCAGTCGTAGGCCCTGCGCTGTCTCAGCTGCGCTCGCTGGCACTCCCACCATGTGCCGTGAATAGAGAAGACTCGCTTGAGAGTCTGGCGCGAAACTGCCGCTTCCTCGAGGAGCTGGACGTCAGCAACGACGAGACTTCTCCATGCGCCGCCTGCAAAGTGCCTTTGATGTTCAAAGAGCGTGACTTCGAGTGCCTGCACAGGCAGACTAGGCTGTGGCGGCTGAGCATCACTGAGACGGCGAAGATCTTGTGCCTCAAGTTCCTTCTTGGGTGCCGAATCACCGACCTTCGCTTCAGCCTAGATAGCCTGGTGAGAGACGCCGGCTCTGTCGTCTACGTCCAGCCTAGAAATCTCTTCTCCGCCAACGATCGGCTCTCGACGCTGACCATACAAGCACGCCACCTGGAGCTCGGGCAGAGCACTTTCTTCACAGCTAGTCTCACTGCTGCTAAGAGTCTGCGCAGTTTGTGCCTGCTGACCGGAACTGAGGTGGTTGATTCCGCGGTGTCGAATTTGATCGCCCTCATGGTGAAAGAGTTGCCACTGCTGCAATTGGTTCACGTGCACTACCTGGCCTCCAGCTCTTCGCTGAAGACTATGTCGTGGATCAACCAGCAACACGCAGTTGTGAACACTCTGCCTAATGGCAAGAGGTTTCGTAGCCAAGGCCAGCTCTTGACCGACAGCCCCTGTCTGGGCCGCTACTGTTGTGCCACGTCATACATTGGAGTTGCAAGGCCGAGGAATCGCTACTGAAGAAAACCTTCTCAGCGGCACACAACGACCACTGCCAGTGAGCTGAGCATGGCGCGAAGTTTCAGTGAAATAAATTTCATGGGCACTGCTTTCTCTTTATTTGTGCGTGTGTGTCATTTACTCAGTGCACGTAGCCTTAGGACTTCTGTAATGATTGGGCTTTGCGCATTCTTGCGCGAAGCTGCTGTTATTGCGCGTGTGAATGTCCGCTCCGAATGTCTAAGCAAATTCATTGCAAGCACACTTAGCACTCGCATAACAAAATTTAGTGGCCTTTTAAGGTGTGTCTAGGGTTCAGGCTAGTCGTTCTTTAACCGAGTACAGCAAACGGTCTACTCTACACTAACGGCGACTGCTATCAAACCGTCCACTAACCAAATAAAGAAACGTGTAATGCGGACGTTTTGGATTCGGCTCCCACCGGCGACACGTTAGTTTTTCAACCACTTTCATTTCCCTTTTTTTTAATAAGCGGCGCGAACATCTAGGGACACTTTCTTGTGGACGGTTTGACTCTCTTGAGCAGCACTTCCAGTTCTCCTCCTGAGACGACCGGGGGGGAGGGGGTATTCCCAATATATCAAAAAGAACTAGAAAAAATAATACAGCACAAAATTCATGGGCTTCATTATAGATATCATATGAGAGCATAAGTTTAGTTACAAGGTGAGTTACTGAAGAGTCTGCAACAATTAGAAATCACTCAGACCACCGGAGACGAAGTTCAAAATAAATAAGAAAAATATAGAACAACCTACTGCAGTGCGAAATGGATGGGTTTGATAATCGACATGATATGACAGCGTAAAGCTGGAACCGGATAGCACGATTCTCGCTCGACATTTTTCGAGCGACATTTTTTCCAAAGTGTATTTATGAAGCTTCATTTCAAACAGCAAGTTTGCGTGCGCAACTGCGACTATGTACCTTCCGCATCGCGCTACAACGTGCTGCCTTCGACGTGCGCGCCAGCTGTGCGGAGAGAAAAACAATTCTGCCACGCAGGTTCCCTCGAGATGCGCAGAGGGCTGGGCCATCAGTTGGTAAAACCAAACTGCCACGTGATTTATCTGGACCCTGATTGGCGGACGCACAGCGTGAGGCTCTTTTTTCTGCTCCGTGCTGGTGCCATTTCGTCATGGATCATGCTGGGCACGCGTGATTCTGACGCGTGCGTCCCACCATCCGCGCGTTAATCGCGCCATGCGGTTCCGGCTTTATAGATGTCGTCACGTGGTATACCGATGCGGAAGAGGGCAGCAAAGCTTCGACTGACAAATCGAGGGTTTTATTGGACGAGCGTGTGCACGAAAAAGATGTCACACTCAAAGAACAACGATAGCGCCGAACACATTCGCCGATCGTCGAAAATCTGATCAGCGGGTCAAGCCCAGGGGTGAATCTCCGCATGGCTGCCAGTGGCTGTATTGAAGCAGATGTTCTTTCGACGCTAGCGCCAAGGTTACCTTAAGTTTCGGCCCTAGCAGGAGGGCGAGACTTTGCTAAAATTGCAGCGCACGCGATTGTTTACGTTGTCATGGCAACATGAACAGCAGCCGCGAATCGCCTCCTCACCCTAGCACTCTTCGTTTTATGATGACGACCCGCTGTGCTCCCTCTCCAACATCTGCAGCCTTTCCCATGCCGCATTCACTTCCCTTTTGTTTTCTTTTTCCCTGCCTGCGTCGCGTATTTTTTCAATTTCTTAACGCGAGCACGCGCTACCACAGGCAATGCTTGTGAACTGGCGTGCGTTGCGCCGTGATTTCTTTATGCGTTAACGCACACGCAGCCTTGTCCATACTTTGAGGTCGCCAGCATATGCCAGAACATATATACATTCCACTTCCAACTCAACAGATCTTTGGCCTCCTTTTATTGAGTCCCGTTTCCGAAAACAAATATTTTCGCATAACTTGATATGATACACGCTCAGAAAATAAACAAAATTGAAAATTGCATGACATGTATATGACTACAAAGCAACACAAAAGTTCACAGACAGTTAAATATATAAATAAAACTCACGAAAACGCGAAGGCTTCACGTACACACATATAAAAGACTTATATATTGCCCTGAAGACCAAAGTGTTGAAGGGCTTCTGATATGGGCACTGAGATATTGCACAAAACTGGCCGACGTGTATGATATAGTCGTGAAAACTAAAGAAAAGGAAAATTCCCTGGTAATGGCAAAAATAATGGCACGCCAAATAATTAAAATAAAGAATAAAATGCCAAGATTGTTTTATTGACAGCCACACCAAAAAAGAAAGAACTTGCTTAAATGACTGCACAAAAGTATCTGAAATGCGTGACATGCTTATTGCTACAGAACAAAATGAAAAACACATGGCAGAACAAAAATATCATTGTACTAAAAACGAAAATACACAACATGACCTTATGTTGCACTCGGCCACAACTCCAGTAACGGTGACAAGGGGAAGGAGAAGGTGGTCTGCTTTTACAGCAGCACGTAAAAAAAAAAAAAACATTCGCAGAAAGGCCTATTCCTCAATCAAAGACCAGGTGAAACAAACCAACAACACGACTTTTCTTTGACCACAAATGCAAGGTTTAGCAGTAAAATTACGTCACTTAAGGTTAGTGAACTTCTGGGCTATTTGGTTATCCCACAAAATAAACGAATCCCACAAGAAAGAGCCCGTGTTGTCTCCTCTCTTTTCTATGTGGTTTTGGCGCAAAACTCGCTTATTCTATCACTTAAGGCAATACATCATACGTGCTGAGCGCTCCTTTGTGTAATAAACACGAACTGCAAAAATCTGCATATAGGACACTTGCAATGCTCATGCTTTCAAGAAAAAAAAAACTTCTCATGCCTACACATGAAGGTTGTTCCCGAGGTTTTCCCACCGGTAATTGCCGAGACGGTACATAAACATCAACAGTAATTTTTCAGTTGCTTGTACGTTTGTAGAACAGTGACCCACAGAAAAAGCAATGAGAGAGGAATGGAAAGCTGGGCGATTTACTGAAGTTGCAGAATGGGACTTGGCACAGAAATAACACAAGTCATAAGCGCAGGTGACAATGAGGAGGAAAATCTATTTGTCAGCTTTTTTTACTGGTAAGAGGGAAGTGTAGCATAATCAAGGCGCAACGACGTCCGGAGATTCATGCAGCACACACATGCACAGGGCCGTGTTTGTGTACATGCGCCTTCTGATGCCCTTGGCCATGCTTGCTCAATTGTAGTCTTTAGCACCCGGAATAACCTCGCATGCAGGCTTGTTTTTGACGTAGTATTGCCCCACTGCATGATGCACGAACTGGTGAGAGTCGTGAAACGGGTGAAAAATCGCGGAGCCCGAGCACCTAGCTACTGAGGACGACGAAACTGACGAGCATGCCCACGCCGGTCAAGGCCAGGCACAGCAAATCACGCTTCTCGATGACAGCAGTTAAAGAAACATGAAACTTCAAGCATGCAGCGGGCTAAGCTGGAACCAAGCCGGCGGGCGCGCGCGCGGACAAGTTGAAGGTGAGGGAGCTGTGAGGGAGGGCAAGTGGACAGCACTTGAGAGAAGGGGTGAAAAACACGGCATCCTGGATCGGCGTGATCGGATACCATTCGGTGAAACCGGTGAAACGCGATCACACAATAAGCAAGCACACATGTCCATACCCCCCTCTTAAAGAAGCATCGTCCCGATGCTCTACACATAACAGGAGAGCCAAACACAAAAACACACCTACTAAGACAAGCTAACAAAGGAACAAAGCCAAATCAAGGAAATCCAAAGAAAGTCCGAAGTTCAGCAATCATCATCATCATCATCAGCCTGGTTACGCCTACTGCAGGGCAAATGCCTCTCCCATAGTTCTCCAACTGCGCCGGTCATGTACTAATTGTGGCCATGTCGTCCCTGCAAACTTCTTAATCTCATCCGCCCACCTAACTTTCTGCCGCCCCCTGCTACGCTTCCCTTCCCTTGGAATCCAGTCCGTAACCCCATTATGACCATCGGTTATCTTCCCTCCTCATTACATGTCGTGCCCATGCATGCCCATTTCTTTTCCTCGATTTCAACTAAGATGTCATTAACACGCGTTTGTTCCCTCACCTTTAATGTTACACCCATCATTCTTCCTTCCATAGCTCGTTGCGTCGTCCTCAATTTAAGTAGAACCCTTTTCGTAAGCGTCCAGGTTTCTGCCCCGTACATGAGCACTGGTAAGACACAGCTGTTATACACTTTTCTCTTGAGGTATAATGGCAACCTGCTGTTCATGATCTGAGAATGCCTGCCACACGCACCCCAGCCCATTCTTATTCTTCTGATTATTTCAGTCTCATGATCCGGATCCGTGGTCACTACCTGCCCTAAGTAGATGTATTCCCTTACCACTTCCAGTGCCTCGCTACCAATAGCAAATTGCTGTTTTCTTCCGAGACTTTTAAGCATTACTTTAGTTTTCTGCAGATTAATTTTTAGACCCACCCTTCTGCTTTGACTCTCCAGGTCAGTGAGCATGCATTTCAGTTTTTCCCCTGTGTTACTAAGCAAGGCAATAGCATCAGCGAATCGCAAGTTCCTAAAAAATTCTCCATTAACTCTTATCCCCCATTCTTCCCAATCCAGGTCTCTGAATGCCTCCTGTAAACACGCCGTGAATAGCATTGGAGAGATCGTCTCTCTCTGCCTGACGCCTTTCTTTATTGGGATTTTGTTGCTTTCTTTATGGAGGACTACGCTGGCTACGGTACGTTCGAGGTCATGAGGCATTGCGTATGCAGGGTGGCCAGTTTTTCTAAAACAATCTGTCCACCATCCTTCAACAAATCGGCTGTTACCGGATCCTCCCCAGCCTCCTTCCCTTTGCATAGCTACCTAGGCTTTCTTTACTTCTTCCGGCGTTACTCGTGGAATTTCAAGTTACTCTAGACTATTCTCTCTTCCAATATCGTCGTGGGCGCCACTGGTACTGTATAAATCTCTATAGAACTCCTCAGCCACTTGAATTAAATCATCCATATTCGTAATGATATTGCGGGCTTTGTCTCTTAGCGCATACATCTGATTCTTGCCGATTCCTAGTTTCTTCTTCACTGCTTTTAGGCTTTCGCCGTTCCTGAGAGCATGTTCAATTCTATCCTTATTATACTTCCTTATGTCAGCTGTCTTACGCTTGTTGATTAACTTCGAAAGTTCTGCCAGTTCTAATTTAGCTATAGGTTTAGAGGCTTTCATACATTGGCGTTTCTTGATCAGATCTTTCGTCTCCTGCGATAGCTGACTGGTATCCTGTCTAACGGAGTCACCACGGACTTCTATTGCACACTCCTTAATGATGCCCATAAGATTGACGTTAATTGTTTCAACACTAAGTTCCTCTTCCTGAGTTAAAGCCGAATACCTGTTCGGTAGCCCGATCCGAAATACCTCTATTTTCCCTCTTACCGCTAACTCATTGATCGGCTTCTTAAGTACCAGTTTCTTCCGTTCCCTCCTCAAATCTGGCTAATTTGACTTCTTACCATCCTATGGTTACTACAGTGCACCTTGCCGAGCCCGTCCACATCTTGTATGATGCCAGGGTTAGCGCAGAGTATAAAGTCCATTTCATTTCCAGTCTCGTCATTCGGGCTCCTCCACGTCCACTTCGGCAGTGCAGCAATGCAATGCAGCAAAGAAGTTCAGCAGTGCATAGTCCCAAAGCTAGTTAGCACTGGTAGACCGGCTTAAGTCGCACAATCTCACCTATTTCAGGTTGTGAGTGGCGGCGCTGTGATTTCCGGAATGCTGTTTTGCACGACCTCTTAGTACAGTCCGCCAATGCGTATGAGGACTTAGCAAGACGCGTAAACGCTTCTTGCTAAGTCCTCATCGGCCTATACGGGTCCAAACCCAAACACGGTCGACGGGTTGGCATGCCACATAGCGTCGTCGAAGATTCTAGCGCCAGCCGTCAGTCCTCTGCTGGTTCTTGGTGCGCCAGCTGGAGAGCTGTCGGGCGTCTTCGGCGCGCAGGAGATGGGCTATGACGTCTACAGTTTTATCTTCGGTGACGTGCGGCAACATGGTGTTGAGAGTGGTCGTAGGGTTCCTGCCTTAAACAAGCTTGAGCGGCGTGATCATTGTTGTTTCTTGCACCGCAGTTTTGTTCATGTGCACCATAGGACCATTCATCTACGGGTGATAGGCAGTTGACCTCCTGCGGTTTGGCTGGCTGTATTGCAGAATGGCTTGGGAGAGCTATGCTGTAAAGGCCGTTCCTCTATCGGTGATGAGGACTTCTGGGGCACCATGTCGCAGCAGGATGTTGTCGACGATGAAATTTTCCACTTCGGCTGCGCTACCTTTCGGCAGAACCTTAGTTTCAGCGAAGCGGGCGAGGTAGTCTGTGGACACGACGATCCACTTCCTTCCGAATGTAGACGTCCGAAAATGTCCCAACAAATCCATCCTAATCTCCTGAAATGGTCGACAAGAAGTCTCGATCGGCTGTAGCAATCCCACTGGCCTTGTCGGTAGTGTCTCCCTTCGCTCACAGTCTTTTTTACGGTTAGGTACTTTTGAAGCGAAAACGAAGACAATCCTTGCCTAAATGCCCGAGGGACAACGTAAGTGTTCCCTTTCACAACGGTGGATTTCCCTTCCAAATACTCGACGAGGCCTTTTAGCTCAGGGTCTGCTCGTTGCTGTTCAGTGAAGTCTTCCGTGCTCATTATTTCAATGAAAGCGCCGCCATCCTCGTCGCCTTACGTCGGCGGGTCAATGGGGTCGCGTGATTGGCAGTCGGCATCCTAGTGTTTCCGTCCGAACTTGTAAGATTGCACTACAGTGATGTCAGATTCTTGCAGTTCGAGGCTCCATTGCGCCAGGCGTCCTGAAGGGTCCTTTAAATTCGCTAGCCAACACAACGCGTGATCATCACTGACGACTTTGAACAGCCTGCCATATAGGCAAGGGCGGAATTTTGCTGTAGCCAAAATTATATGGCGATGCATGACTTTCCGGTCGTAGAATAATTGCCTTCCGCTTTTCAAAGCGACCGCCTAGCATAAGCTATCACTCATTCCTCTGGACTAGGACGGCACGGAGGCCTAAGCTTCTGGCGTCAGTGTGTACTTTGTTTGGTATCGGCGTCCTCGTCGAAGTGTGCACGTACCGGTGGCGACTGCATGCGTCGTTTCCCACTTCAACTCGACATCAAATATGTTAGATGTGTCAGCGGCTCAGCGACGCGTGAAAAGTCCTTGACAAAGCGCCTGTAGAAGGCACACATACCAAGGAATCTACGCACTGCCTTCTCGTCGATGGGCTGCTGGAACTTTGCGATGACAGCTATCTTCTGCGGGTCGGGGCGGACTACAGTCTTGCTGATGACGCGGCCGAGGAACAAAAGCTCATCGTAAGTGAAGCGGAACTTTTCTGGCTTCAGAGTGACCCCTGATAACGTGATGAGCTCTAGTACTCTCGCAAGCCCCTAAAGTGATCGTCGAAATTCCCGACGAAGAAGACGACGTCATCCGGGTACACAGGACACGTATGCCACTCGCACCCTGCTAACATCGTGACCATCGCGCGTTGAAACGTTGCATGCGCCGAGCACAGACCGAAGGGCAAGGCCTTGAACTCATAGAGGCCGTCTGGCGTGATGAGGGTGGTTTTTTTCGCGATCCCTGTCGTTGACTTGTTTTTGCCAGTAGTCAGTCTTGAGTTCCATCGACGAGAAGTATTTTGCGATGCAGAGCCCATCCAATGCGTAGTCTATCCGTGGGAGGGAGTATAAGCGTCCTTCTTTGCGATCTTGTTCAGTCGACGATAATTGACGGAGAAACGTAGAGTTCTGTCATTTTTCTTCACTAAGACCACAGGAGATGCCACGGGCTTTTCCATGGCTGGATGATGTCGTCGCGCAGCATTTCGTCGAGTTGTTGCCTTATAGCTTCCAGTTTTCGTGTTGAAACTGGGTAAGGGCTCTGTCGGAGTGGTCGAGCGCACTATTCGGTTATTATGCGATGCTTTGCAACTGGTGTTTGTCCAATCCTGGATGACGTCGAAAAGCTGTATTTGTATCGTCGGAGAAAGCTTCTGAGCTTTTGCTGCTTACTAATAGGGAGACTCGGATTTATTTCAAAGTGTGGTTCGGGAACTATGGCCGTCGGGCTAGATGCGGCAGAATCCGTGAGGAGAAACGCATTGCTAGTTTCCACAATTTCCTCGATATATTTGATCGTTGTGCCCTTGTTGATGTGATTGTACTCTTGGCTGAAGTTCGTAAGCACTACTTTCGCTTTCCCTGGGTGCAGTCGAGGGATCCCTCTTGCGATGCAAATTTTACGGTCGAGCAGTTGACGTTGGTCGCCCTTAATGACGCCTTCTACGTCTGCGGCTGTTTCACTGCAGACGGAAATGAGAATGCTGGAGCGAGGCGGGAGGGTGACATGATCAACTACTCTCAAGGCACGTTGACTGAAGGCCTTTCCTTCTGTATCGCTTGAACTGTATACAGCGTTATCTACTTCGGCCTCAGGTCGATGATTGCGCCGCATTGGCTCAGGAAGTCCATTGCGAGAATTGTGTCGCCTGCGCTGTTGATGGACGACTAGAGTGGCAGGGTAGGTCCGGTCATGAACTGTAATTCTTGCCGGGCAGATTCCCGGGCCGATTGAGATCAGCTCTTTCTTTTCACGCTGTTAGGCCTGCACAGACGATAACGAGGTATAAAAGAGGTTTGAATTCCACCTATCAGACGGAAGCACAGCCTTAGCACTGATGATGCGTTGACGATGTTGAACGATTTTAAAGCCTAATGATTCATTGCATTATAATTTTCTACTCCGCCCTTGTACGGTAGGCGATGACGGTGAGGAGCAAACGCCAACTAGACGCCGAGCAGGCGACGCGGCGCCGATGAGCACATTCAGAAGGACGTTTGCCGTTTTTCTCGGCTAAGGAAATGTGAAGGAACTGTTGAGAAAAAATGCACTGCAAATCAAACGAAGCCCAAGCATTCAAGTAAGCGCTCCAAAATTTACAGCGCCGAAACCTTTGTTGTGCATGATGCACAACACGACCTAGTCATCAAGCTGCTTCGGGGCTCCAACGCGGGTGGTGTCTCACTCTAAAAAAAAAAGACAAAAAAAAACCGCCTTCATTCAAGTGTGCTCTGTCTCATAGGCGGCGTTCTGCAGAGCCAAGGCTGCAAGGTTTGGGAACGTATAGGTGCTTGCAGAAAGTGAATACAGTTCGTATATCAGCTAGCACACCCCATTTGCGCATTGTTGCGCAACGACGAACGCTGCAGACGCTTACTGCCAGACTCCAGGTACGCTTGCTGGCGCGTGAAAGCTCGCGGCCGCGCGCCTTGCGTTTGCAGCACCTCGAAATTAATAGCGGTTTGAACCTACCCAACGCAACCAGCGCGCGTCCACTTGGCTCAAATTTGCGTCTTGGTAGATAAAGTATCGTAATTTTGTGAGCCAGTCAGAGCACCTATATTTGTCTGGAGACGAAAGCGATTTAGAATAGCGTTTGTCGCCTTATACGTACATAAACGGAAGCAGCTTTGCGGGGCGTTTTGGTGTGCGCCCCTTCAAAACTTTTACAGTTTAACGTACGGGAAGGCAAACGCAAGGAAGCGTTATTGAGCGTGATGTTGAAAACTAATTTCGCTCAAAGAGAAAATGCAGCAGCCGTGGAACATTCCACTTCAGATCCAGTGACAGAGCTTGATGCAACACGTATGCGATTACATGCTCCGCAAGCGACGGCACAGAAATCCTCACGTCGTAATTTCCGCAGGGTTCATTCGCAGCTTGTTGCGCTCATCTCCTCTAGGGTTTGCGGTCATGATCACGTTGTGTGATCACACTTCCAAAAAAAATGTTCTCTCTTATTTTTTCAGGCATCGCGCTATAGACATGAGCGAAATTATCATATTAGTGCATCTTTGGTAAACATTCCTTAGCCCACAACTTGAGTGTAATCGCGCTTGAAGAATTGTACCGAAAAGTGTCACTCGGCCAGAAGGGGTGTGCGTTGCTGCTCTTGTCGGCGATAAGAACCGCGCTGCTTTAGGCCCCTTGATTTATCGTTCGTATCGTGGGCCACCCGTGTCTAACGATACGAACCACCTTCAAGTCGGTATCAACGTGCAAAGTGGCAACTCAGATGAAACGTTTTCAAGTGGATAGAATTCTAATTTTCATAAGGATGATTTTATTGAAATTTCTTTCTCTGCGATGAGGTGAAAGCCGACCTATAGGCATTTAAATTTTCGTTATTCTTAAGACCTCTTGTTAATACAAGGTTGTTGTCTTTTTTAAGCTCCTAAATTTGTAAGTAAGTTACTCATAATAAATTGCTGTGTTAAATGTGTAAACGCACACGCAAAAAAGATGTCCTAATCCATTTCCCAGTATTGACTCAATGAAAATGTAGCACCCCTATACCGTCACAGTGTAGTGATACGAACAATAAGACAGTTCCAAACGAGAGAGTCGATCACGAATCCAACGAATTATAGGGCGAGCTTGCACTGAAACAAAAATAACAACACTTAAAGCACAACCATCTCTCCGCGCAAATTATTGCTTCTTATGAACCTGATGTACGTACGGATTATGGCATCCGTTCATTCATCAGATTGGAATGTTCGTACATTGCAGCCAAACTAGGGCGCTCATTTGCGATCGAGAATGTACGCCCGTATTCGCTGCACGCACGAAATCTGATAAGATAACGCTCGCTATTGAATTCGTGACAACATTCTTGGTATTCGAAATACATGCAGGCGCGTCTGAAGCTAACCGATGACTTGAGAACAGTGGTTAGACGTTGAAGAAGCTCACCGAAAAAAAATAACAATAATGAGCGGTTGCTTTAAATACTAGCTGGAACATAGTACTCGTGGTAGAAAGGGCCCCAAGGACTGCACAGCGGCGCCGACATACAGAAATTCAAGAGCTAAACACTTCCCATTTACTGGTATTTATCAAACCAGCATTTCGTGGTTCAATGTAGCTCTGTATACACCAGGGGCCAGTCCCACCACGGGCACTGTGTCGGAGCTCAGATTTCACGTGACTGTACGTATGCCAGCATTAATTGCTCCAAAATCAGGCACGTACACATGATTTTTTTTTAGGGAGGGGGGGCCCAACCGTAGGTAACTTTTCTATGCAAATGAGTGGTCGAAGGTTCCTTTACTTGTACAAATGTGAGTAGTGCCTATCATTCCCCATAAGGACGCGTAAACTTGCAAGAGAGAATTGAAATAAGCTGTATCTCACAGTTACGCCTGTGAAATAGACCCCTGCTTTACTTGGCAAACAAGGGACCACATCAAAGGGACTCGCGCATGAACGACGTGCAGGAAGAACAATACCACGAACAAGTAAAGCAGCGAAAATGTAAAATGAAGTTTTCCAGTAGCGTTTTTTTCAATTAGTTTTGGAAGAATTATAGAGAAATATATATTTGCGAAACAATCACACTTCTTTTGGATCCCTCGTTTACTGCTGTACCAAGTCAAGCGCCAAAACCAACTCGTGTTGTTATTTAGGAAGTTGCGTAACGATGCGTGGCCTCCAGTCCCGTACAACCGCGCAGAGCGCATGCAGGACGCTGCGGTTCTAGACGTACTGCGACCACCGTGGAAGGTTAGAAAAACACCCACATAAGCACAGCAGAGAAGTAGCTACGTAAGGCGGCTCGACTGATAACTGTAGAAACGTGATTCAAAAGACACGGAATTATTCTCTACTTCAGGAGGCTTTTTCTCTACTTCCTTTTTAAATAAAGATATGTTGATCCATAAATATTTTCACGAAGGCGGTTAAATTTGTTAATTTTCGCTTTTCTTTCTTCTTTGGCTGTTGCCTTTGCTCTGTCCCTTAGTATCTCGCTTAATTTCTCAACTCCTTGCGACTCTTGTTTCCAGTTGCCAATTTTGCACGAAAAGTGCTGCACAATTAGGGAGAAACCAGACAACGTAACGGATGACATTCATGTTGCTTGTGGGTTTAACGCTTTTTGCAGGGTTTTATGATGGGCGCTGTTTCGCAATATCTTATATTCCATCTTATCTAACCCATATCGCAGGTATATGGTTCGGAAGATCGGCCAGCGTCGCGGCGAGCCCTCACTCGAGAAAATAATCAAGCAAAAGAGAAAGTTAAACGCAACTGGCGTTTTCTCCCGCCGCAACTCGTTCCACGAGCGTAGAGACCAGCTGACTACGAACCGAACCCCTTTCCTTGTACCTGGATCAGTCTATAAAGAAAGAAAGTTGAACCAATGAAGCAACAGCGACGCGCGTGATTGTTGAATAGATAGCGCAAAAAATTGTGTTGGGCAACAAAAATTAATTTAAAAAATAATTAAAATAAGAACTAAGCCCTGTCTGCTGCACCTAAGTATTGCAGGCTGCGAAATTAAAAAGGCAAATGAAAAGGACCGTAGTCAAATAATTTTGTAATAAAAAAAAAGGCGGGGGGGAGTCTACCACCAGGGAAACCAAAGCCAAGGCAACGGATGGTTGCGGGATTTATTGAACATGCTGCACAAACACCATACACATATAGATAGTGACAACTGAACTCATCTCGAGTTAATCGGGCGGGCACCAAATCGATGAGCAAAACTGATCTTCACACCCCAGGAGATGCCGATAACTGACACCACCCTAAAGGAGTGAAAAAATTGACAACCATTTCAATCTGTGAAGGTGGAACGACAACGATAGCTGACGACAGTCAAAGCTATCAAACGAAAAGCAAAATGCTTTACCTGCGCCGCGGGTCGGCCCGAAGATAGTGCAATATAGAGCCCACCCGCGGGGGAGGTGAAGCAGGCGTTAAGCACTCCGCATACGTGGGCCTATCCCGAATATCCCGAATGGCGCGTTACAGTTTCCCGAGCCCACTGGAGTACGTGCCATTGAGCTTGGTCCCTTTCTGCACTTTCACCAAGATCAGCCCACATGCCGACACTGCCCACATGCGCAGTGGGTTTGAGCCACACCTGACGTGGTTCGCTCGGCTCCCGCTTTTTGCCATCGTTTTCGGATGTTTGTCGAGTGTGTACCCCTGAACTTTCCACATTTCCGGATCTGTGAAGTCACGAGGAACACGCCGATACCCGACTTTTGTGGGTGGGTGGACTTTTGTGACATTTCTTCCCGTTTTTCTTTCGACTACGCCATCACTGTGTGCTGAGCCTAACCGTGTTAGGGTTCGCGAGGCGAGGCATCGCTCGCCCACCTCTTCTCGTCAGAGGCTTTTTCCACGGAATTTGTGATGGAGTGTGAGGTGGAAGGGGAGTTTTTATCCCCCGAGGACTTCACTAAAGACTCCGGGTGGCAGCTCGTTGCCGCCAGACGTTCTTTAAGGAGCAAGAGAAATGCGGCCAATGCCAGTGCGGCCGACGTTCAGCATAACGCCGGTTCCAACGCTCGGCGTCCCGCCGACCGCGCGGGCATTAAAAGCAAGATAATTCGAGGGGCCAGGATGCCTCCGCTGCCCAAAGAAGAGGCAAAGATCGTCGTGCGGCCCAGGGGAGGCCTGTGTATCAGCAAGTGTGGACCTACCGCAGTCGCCGACGCCATATGGCAGGCTGCCGGGCTCGATCCGGCGTCGCGAGACACGGACACGATGTGTCCCAACTTTCAACAAAACATAATGGTGATCAGCACACCAAACCGGGACAACGCTGCACGCTACGTCGGCATCGAAGGCATCTCCGTCGCCGGTCAACGTTTCGAGGTGAGCGCCTACGAGGCCGCCCCCCACTACACGTGCAAGGGCGTCATCCGAGGCGTCTCCCTTACCGACGGGCCCGCGGTGCTCGACAAAAAACTCGTAAACCCGAGAAATCCCACGGCGCTGGGCGCCAAAAGAATCAAGAACACCGGCACCGTAGTGGTCCTGTTCGAGGGGTACCGAGTGCCAAATTTTGTCTCCTACGGCGGCACTATCGTCAGGTGCACTTTATTTCGCAAGCAAATGGACGTGTGTTACAGCTGCGGCAGGCTCGGGCACCGCTCCGACGTCTGCCCTTCGCCCAACGACGCCATCTGCAGAGGATGCGGAGAAGCAAACCCTGACGCCCAGCATAGGTGCGATCCCAAATGCAAGCTGTGCGGTGGCGACCACCTTACCGCCGCCAAGGAGTGCAAGCGACGATTTCAGACGCCATATCTCGTCAGGCGCAGACGGGGGGAACGCTCCCGCGCCCTCAACGCCGAACATTTCCCGCCCATGGAGGGCGCGAATCAAGCCCCGCAAGCATCGCCTGAACGCCAATACGGTCGCAGCCGCTCCCGGTCCAGGGGGAGATCCAAGTCTCGTGGCCGCTCCAGGGGTCGCACCAGGAGCCGCTCCGTCTCCAGGGCCAGGTCGATGTCAAGATCCCGAGTCCGATCAAGATCCAGATCCGGCTCTAGGGGCCGCCCAGGTTGCAGAACCCAGCCAGCATCTGGACCTCAGCCGGCCTCCACACGTTTGGGGAAGCAGCCGACCCTCCTTTGGGCCGATCTGGCACGTCCCAAGCCCGGTGCCAATATAGAAGCTGCTCAGGCACCTCGTAATGACCCACACCCAGAGCGAGCTAGGGACGCGGAAGTCAGTCGCTTACGAAAAGAAAACGACGACCTCAAGAGCATGATCAAGAGGCTAGTTAACGAAATGGCAGAGATTCGGAAACTCGTTACGAATGCGTCTGATAACGGTGCGCCAGGCAGGGCCACAGAGACTCCAATCCCAGCCCCAGTAGACGGTACTGCGACGTCCTCCAAACGCAGAGCAGTAGTAAAACAAACAGGTGATTCGGGAGCGATGTCCTCAGAAGTCAGCGAGATTAAGCAATCTCTCTTTGGGCTGGCAGATGGCCTCAAACAGGTCACTGCTAGCGTCAATTGTCTCACCGATAACGTTCGTCAAATTCAGGTTGCACTCGGAGACCCCAACAGGGGCCTCGGAGCTCTCGCTGATCGCATAGACGCCATTGAGGCGCGAATGGCTACACCCGCCTCCGTCGTACAACCGCTCACCGTTCCCGCCATAGTAAAGGAAGCTAGACTTCAATATCCAACCAGAGCGGCGTCAGGAGGTCCCAGTCTTTGCACAGCCCTAACTGCCCCGTTAGGTGGTAGTCCATCCGGTCCGCCATAATGGATAGGTCCAAAGAGAGTTTTCGCATTTGGCAATGGAACTGCAGGGGATATTCTAACAAAAAAGCCCCTCTGCAGCAGTTCTTCAGGTCCTTCGCTGTCAAACCTCAAGTCATTGCTCTCCAGGAAACGTTAGTCTCCGCCGCCTCGCTCCAGGGCTACAGGGCCGTGTCGGGCCTGCCCGGGGGGCGAGGGATTTGCACCTTGATTGATAAAAGGCTGACTCATCTCACCCACGACCTCAAGCTGGGGTGTGGTAGAATTGAATATGTCATGGTTGAGATCCTGCTCGACGTACCACACCAGAATCAGCGCAGAAACAGCGTGTTCGTCCTCAATATCTATAGCAACCCCAGGGACTCGCGCCAGCAGTTCAAGACCATCCTCAAGAAAGCGACCGACTTGGCCGGCCCTCGACCCTTGGTCGTCGTCGGTGACTTCAACGCACCGTACGGCATCTGGGGTTACGTCTACGACACTACCAAGGGGCGCAACCTGTGGCAAGACGCCAACGAGATGGACCTCACTCTGGTCACTGACAAGAATTTTCCTACTCGCATCGGCAACTCCGTCACCCGGGACTCGACACCTGACCTAGCGTTCGTCAGGAACGTTGAGGACGTAGGCTGGGAGAACACCGCCATGGAGTTCGGCAGCGACCACTACATTCTCGAGACCAACTTCAAGGTGTCTCGGAGTAGGATCAAGGAATTCACGTTCATCGATTGGGACCACTTTCGCAAGATTCGCGAAGAACCCAGCAGAGCCAGGGCACCCGCCACCCTCGAAGAATGGTGCGAAGGCGTCCGGAACGACGCTTCCGCGGCTACCAAGAAAGTGGAAACCGATCTCGACGTCGAGCGGATGGACAGCAGACTTGCCCACCTGATCGAGGCCAAAAACGCCCTGCTCCGCCGATGGAAGGGTCAAAGGCTCAATCGCAGACTCCGAAAAAAGATCTCGGAGCTCAACAAGGTCATCGATGACCACTGCAAGGCGCTATGCCAGCAGCAGTGGGACGAGCTCTGCGAATCCATCGACGGACAGATGCGCAACGGCAAATCCTGGGGTATGCTGAAGCACCTTCTCGACGAAAGCGGCACAAAGTCAAATCAGAGGCATACGTTGGCCAGGGCCCTTCACGAGGCCACCAGGTCTCACACGGTCGATGAGCTCGTCGCAAAACTGGTACAGAAGTACTTGCCCGTCCGTCGCGACGGAGATCCAGTGACCCAACTCCCAGCCTACCGAGGCCCTCCACGCCCCGAGGCCATCTTCGCGCTCAACCGCAAGTCTGCGCCGGGTCCAGACGGAGTCACCAACAGAATGTTGAGAAACCTCGAGGACACGTCGATCGTCTTCCTGACCGACAAAATCAACGAGTCCTGGAATAGCGGCGTTGTTCCTGCAGAATGGAAGATGGCCTGCACGGTGCTCATTCCCAAGCCCGGCAAGGCCCCGAACATCGAGAACCTCAGGCCGATTTCTCTAACCTCCTGCGTCGGCAAGGTCATGGAGCGCGTCGTCCTCAACAGGGTCAACGGGTACCTCGAAGACAACGAGGTTTACACGTACAACATGGTCGGCTTCCGCGCCGGACTCTCGACGCAGGATGCAATGCGCCTAATAAAGCATCAGATTGTGGATGGCCGTTCCAGAGACGTCAAGGCTTTGCTCGGTCTGGACCTCGAGAAAGCTTTCGACAACGTGCTCCATAGCTTCATCGTAAAGACCATTTCAGATCTGGGTCTCGGCTCCAGATTCCATAGCTACGTCAGCTCTTTCCTAACGGACAGGAAGGCCAAGCTTCGCATTGGGGACTTCCGCTCCAACGATGTGCCCCTCGGAGGGCGGGGCACTCCTCAGGGCGCCGTCATCTCACCCACCCTGTTCAACATCTGTATGATTGGTCTTTCCGAGAGGTTGGCACGCGTAGAGGGCGTCAAGCACACCATATACGCCGACGACATCACCTTATGGTGCTCCAGCGGCTGCGAGGGCAGAGTCGAAGAATCCATGCAGGAGGCGATAGACGTGATCGAGGAGTATCTCCGCCCCACCGGACTTCGATGCTCCCCCGCCAAGTCGGAGCTTCTGCTTTACAGAAAAGAGAAGGGAGGCAGACCCAAAGATTGGAAGCCAGTCTCCGAAAGCAGCATCAGTCTTCGCACTTGTGACGGGGGGGTGATACCCAGGGTTGACGTTATTCGAGTCCTGGGCATGTTTGTCGAATTCAACGGCGGGAACGGAACGGCTCTCCGCAAGATCATCGCAAAGACGGACAACGCTTTCCGCCTCGTTCGCAGAATAGCAAACCGGCACCGAGGAATGAAGGAAAACAATCTCCTCAGGCTTATCAATGCATTCGTACTATGTCACTTTACGTACACAATTTCTATGCATAACTGGCTCAGAGCGGAGCGAGACAAACTCAACGCTCTCATCCGCAAAGTGGTCAAGAGGGCTCTCGGGCTACCCATCAGGACCCATACCGAGGATCTCCTTAGGCTGGGGGTGCATAACACTGCCGAGGAGATTGCCGAAGCCCAAGAACGCGCGCAACTCACTCGCTTGAGCACCACAGCGGCAGGTAGACACATCCTCGAAGAGCTGGGTTACCAACCTGCGGGATTCCCGATGGTCAGTACCCCGATCCCCAGGTGCATTCGAGACAAGTACGAAGTGGCGCCTGTGCCCCGAAACGTCCATCCCGTCCATAACGAGGGCAGACGCAAGGCCAGAGCAGCAGCCATCCTCAAACAGATCAAGCAACGAGACATTAGAGCAGGCTTCGTCGACGCCGCGGAGTACAGCGATGGGAAGACCTTTGCCATCGTTGTGGTCGACTCCAGCGGCAAGATTTCCAACTGCGCCTCCATTCGCACTTCAGACCCCGGTGTCGCCGAACAAGCCGCCATCGCTCTCGCCCTGCTAGACGGTCGTGGATCCGAGATATATAGCGATTCCAAAACAGCAGTTAGGGCTTTTCAGAAGGGTTGCATCGCCAAGCAAGCTGCTCGTCTTCTTAGCATCTCGAGTCGAGATGCTCTCACGCATCATTCAATCCACTGGTTTCCAGCTCACGTAGGGTCGGTCGAGGGTGCTCCCCCGAACCTCAATGAGTCTGCTCACGAGGCTGCGCGTGACCTCACCGACCGCGCTTCCTCTACAAGAAGCACCGACTCCCCTCCTCCCTACGCCACAGGGACGCTCCCGCTACTCACAACGAGCTTATTAAATTCTTCTACATGTCTAGAAGGGTCTTTCCACCCCCTCACCCCAAGTTGAATAGGGCGCAAGCCGTTTCGCTTAGGCTTCTGCAGACCAGTACGTATCCGTGTCTGTCCGTTCTCCACGAGGCTTACCCGGACGTGTATCGCGACGACGCCTGCCCCTCCTGCGGCCAGACCTCCACTCTAGCGCACATGCTGTGGGAGTGTGGGTCGACATACCCCAAGTTCATCAAGGAGGAGTGGGACTCGCTTTTGCGTAGCCCCGCTCTAGAAAAGCAAATCCTGGCCGTCCAGCGTGCCCGCGACCGGGCCGGTGGGCTAGACCTGCCGGTCCCGACGTGGGACTAGCCGGGTGCACGACGAGTTCGCGTCCTCGCCGGACCTACAATAAAGTTTATTCACTCACTCACTCACTCACTCAGCCCACATGATGATGTTTTTCTCTTTACGGACGCCGAAAAAGCTACGGAAGGTTAATCATATACAGCTTTCGCTGTAGAAGGCAGCAAAATGCTTGATTTGTCGTTGCTTTAGGAATGTGTGTGAGAAGTGATGGTGCGGGCGGGAGCAGGGTTCCTAATGGATTATCTTAGCTACAACAGGGTTGACACCAGGCACCATAAGCGCCCCGTCAGCGAACGCTTTCTTTCGTCTACAGAAAGTCGGTACTGACTGCAAGAGAAACTATTACACATTCCAGAACTGGGCGTCTTGGCAAGTGGTGCCTTGAAAAGAAAGGCCACCGACCACTACCAAGACTTCATCTGGAGTAAGCGACTTCGCGCCATGTTGCGGCGTTCTGAAAATGCGTTTTGCCGGACTAGTCAAGAATAATGAAAAATCGCACAACTGAACCAAGGCAAACGATAAGGCAGTGATCGAAGCGATTCACTATGACGAAACCATCGCTCGGCACTGAGCTAATCGGCGGACTCCTGGGTGCAGCGGGGAATTGATATTACAACTTTTGGACGGAGGCTCCCGCCACGCTCTCACTGACGCAGCAGCTGAGCTCTCGGGAGTCCCCAACCGTGAGCGAGTCGACGAGACCGTAACTACGGTGTACTAGAATATTAGCACGATGTACTGTTCACTTCTGGCACGGATAAGTCTACGGTTGGTGAATACTGCGAAAAGGTGAACATCAAGAACTTGCGCCAGCTGAGGTTCACTGACTGCCTCGCTCTTTCCTCCGACGTTCTTCTTGGATTTGTCGCCAGCTGTGAGAATATGGAGGAGCTGCGCGTTGTGAACTGCGTCGTCGAGCATCCGACGCATTTACCACTGCTCTCGCAGAGGTTCACAAAGGTGAAGATGCTACAGTGGTCACTTTACGAAGACTGCCGCTACGAGTCGTGGCTGAAGAAAGACGCCGTGGTGGACACCAGCACGCGTTGCAGGCTGAACACTCTCCAGTCCATGTACGTGGAAGTTGCAGCGACGCCGCTTACAGCCGACTTCTTGGAGGCAGAAAATGATTGCCACGGCCTGCCGAGCTTGCACGCTCACGTCATACGAAAGGACGCCGTAGAGGTGATTATGGGCGACGCCATTACCAGGATGAAGACACCCAGGCCCGGTCTGCGCACCTTCCAGTACACTTGCGAGCGGGTACCTCCGCCCAATACCGGCTCTTACACGAAGCTTCACCAAGCCTCATACGACTCGAGGACTTGCGAGAGGTGAGCACGTTGCTTCAGAGAGTGCGGCGCGCGGTCATGGCTGTGGAAGCTGACTCGGAAGCCGAAAGCCGCTTCTTTTGAGCAGCGACGCACCCGAGCACTGCAACGACGTCATGTCCTTCTCACTAGCCCTGCTGACGCCGCCGCAACAGGTCCAGCTCGAACGCCTGCACAGCGGTGCTGCCGAATTCCTAAAATCAATGCGGAAGTTCCTCCGAACGCGCCTCGCCAACTTCTCCGAGCTCAGCCTCACGAAGAGCCACTTCTTGCTCGTGTGCAACTTCTGGTCAGTCGTGGGTCCGGCCTTGTCTCAGCTGCGCTCTCTGGCCCTTCCACCGTGCGCCGTGAATTGTAAATACTCGCTTCAGTTCCTGGAGCGAAGCTTCCGGTTCCACAAGGAGCATGACGTCTGCAACGACGAGACTCTTTCGTGCGCCGCCTGCAAAGTGCCTTTGATTTTCCCTGAGCGTGACATCAAGTGCCTGCACGGACAGACAAGGCTGCGGCGGTTGAACATCGCCGAGACGGCGTGGATTTTGTGCTTCAAGTTCCTATTGGGTGCCGAGTCACCGACCTTCGCTTCAGTCTGAATAGTCTGGTGAGTGACGCCGGCGCTGTCTTTTACTTCGGGCCTTGCCATCTCCGTTGCGCAAATGAGCGGCTCTGTACGCGCACCATAGAAACAGGCCACGTGATGCTTGGGCCTTGCTTAGCTGCTAGACTCACTGCGGCAAAGACTCTGCGCAGATTGTGCCTGCTGACCGGGCGTCAAGCAACGGACAGCGCGGTTGCGAACTTCATCGCCCGCATGGTGGAAGCATTGCCACTACTGCGATTGGTTCACGTGCACTACCTGGCTGCCAGCTCAGCGCTGAAAACCATGTCGTGGATCAGGCAGCACCACGCAGTCGTGAACACTCTGCCAAATGGCAAGAGGCTTCGTTGGCAAGGCCAGCTCTGTGACGACAGTCCCTGCGTGGGCCGCTACTGCTGCGCCTTATCATTCATCAGTGTGGCAAGGCCGAGGAACTGATAATGACAAAAAAAAAGAGAAAACCTTCTCCGCAGTACACCGCGAAGACAACCCGTTCACCGATCATTGTCTGGATTTGCTTGAGAAATAAATTCCAAATGCAGCTACTTTCTTTTTGATTTACCATTGACTTAGTTCGCGCAGCCTTCCCACCTTTGCGTAGGTCGCCAAAATAAGCGAACATCCACTGATACTCACTCAACACTATTGCCAACAGAACTTAGCGTGAAGGAAGGGGGGGCGAGGTATGTGCGTGCATTATTAATGGTACTGAAGGAATAGCAAAAACCTTGTGATAATGCCTAACGTTGCAAGGTTGAAGTTGTTGCTTAAGTTTTTCTTGGTAGGAAATTTCGGACTGATGTTTTAGTGCAAAATTTATATATTAAGACAAAGGCGCTCACACAACACAATCGCTTTTGTTGTGTTCGCCTGTAAAGCCCCGATATGTTTTGCAGTAAAACACCAGTTTGTTACATAACAGTGTTACACGGTCACTCTTGCATGAAGTAAAAGAAATGCTGAGAAATGTCTGTCCTGAATTGCAGCCGTGGGTCAAAACGATAAGAAATTCGGAGTCAGAGGAAGGCTGCAGCCACGTCATGAGCGTGAGGCGTCAAATATATTTTAACCGTGGAGCTATCGCTTTACTTATGCAAATGTCTCCATTGGTTTTAGCATAATTGTTACTGCGGTCTGCAAAATTCGGTGCGCTGCAAGGCTGTTTTCATCCGAAAAACCTCGTCCAGAGACTCACTTCCGCCTTTATTTCAAAAACAAGACGTCCACTTATTCGAACCCGCTTGTGCAGTAATAGCAGTGATAGTGGTAGTTATTTAGGGGTGAGCAGAACACGTTGCTTTCCGCCACCCTTCGGGGAGCCGGTCGTTAGAGAAGAGGTTAGTACCACGCAGGAAATGGTTGGGAAACCGTCCCCCTTGTTCTCACGAAAGCATCGCCCACGCACAGCTACGGTCAATCTGGTGAAAAAAAAAAGAACGGATACATTCATTTTGCTCACCATTCATGCTTTCCTGGAAGCGCACCCTACCTCGCGTGCTTCAATTCTCTGGAAACCGGAATGTTTCGGTAGTAAGCCAACTTTCCAGGACAGCCAAACAGTGGTTCATTGTGCCTCGGGGAAAGGAGCAAGGTGGGGAGATGGGGTGCAGACAGGGTTCGTGCACAGTGCAGGAAGAGCGTAGGTACACCATGTTTTTTTTTTTCGCTCGTCAGATTAGGATATTTCATGTGCTTGTTTGTTTACGTAAATTGTCAGGGTGTGCTCCTATAGTGCTGGAGGAGGAGGAGGAGGAGGAGGAGGAGGAACTTTATTATTGCAGAAACCGTTGCGCGGTTTATTCCTGGGTGGTTCCCTCTGATAGGGCTCCACAGGCGATCGCAGCTCGCCGGGCCTGGTTGAGGGTCGCCAGTTGGTTTTCCAGGTCCAGTGCTGGAAAAACATATACGAAGCTGTGAACGCGAGGGTTGAGCCACTAGCGTGTGAAAATAGCGTTCAAAGAAGAAATGCAGAGATAATACGATTTTCTACGTCCTGTTTTCTTTTTCATATCCCCCTTACTAATGTTGCAAAATTTTGCAGCCCCCGCGTAGCCTTAACGTATTTATCAAACAATGGACACTTGCAAATATAAATTTAATTGTTTTACTAATTGTGCCAATAAACAACGGCAGAATTAAAAAAAACAAAACAAATTCAGGGGTTTTTCGTGCCGAAACCACGATGTGATTATGAGGTGCTTCTTATTGAGCGACTCAGCATTAATTTCGACCACCAGGGGTTCTTTTAGGTTCGCCTTCTGCGTGGCACACGGGCGTTTTTGCATTTCGCCCGCATCGAAATGCGGCCGCCGCGGCCGGGATTCGACCCCATGACCTCGTGCTTAGCAAGCGCAACGCCACTAATAAACCACGGCACGTACGGCGGAATACTTAATTCGCTGGAACAAGTACTGAAGAAAAATAATGGAAACTACTAGCGAGTTGGAATTATGCCATAACACAGTAATTAATTTCTGGTTGAATGTTCCTTAAATTCTTTGCTACCACTTTATTCCTATATTCCAAAAATTTGTTTAAGATTTATATCATTTTTCTTGTGTCAAAGTTCTCACGCACAGGCAGTTCAAAGTGAAAATCTGTGATCCCTGGCGAAAATTTACATATTTTTGCGCAGTAACAAAATACTGTAAACGATTATAGACTCTGCATTCGGGCGTCTAGGGAACTTTTTCCAGAGAGTCTCACACCATTCAAATTGTTTCCGATCTCTTCAACGCCATTGCGATGCTGCAAATTATTTTTGTAACACTTCACCTCATTTTGATTCAACTCTGTGATCTCTAGCCACTCTTGAAATTTGTCCTGTGCCGGCACTCCCGACCACGCTATTGCGCTTTTCCTTGATGACAGGCGGAGCCGCTGTCAAAGACACAGCACTACCTCGATTCGAACGTCGGGTCGACCATCTCCCGCCTGAGCCCGATCACCACTACGAATACGCGTGGTCTTATTAACCCGGGAACAACGCTGTCCACGGCTCTACAGTCCCGACAGGTCGAAGTTAATGCGATTAGCCTTTAAGCAATGTAGCAACACAGCTTATTGCCTAAAGCACCTATATTTACAATCTGCAGTGGTCCTTCTGAGAAGTCGAGTAATTTGGCTATATGCGACATATACTGGCTCCGTGATCGGCCCGCTTTGCTATTACCTTCGCTCGCAAAAGTCCTTCTTGACCATTACGTCAGGGCGACAACAGTATGCCGACGGTGGATGCAGTGACGTCAACAAAACGACGAAAGCAGTTATGACGGCAACGCGATGCCATTACTGAAATGATGGCGAAGGTACGACATCGACATGACGACAATTGAAGCGTTGATAGTCACTTCAGCATATGCTAAAAAAAAATGAATGCGAAAACCTGCGCGCGCACGAGACATTCATTACATTACTTGAAACTTTCATTCTAACGCGTTGTTATTTCCTATTATTGTTTTATCCTACCGAAGGCCGTGCTTTCGAGTGCCATAATAAGCTAACCTAACAAAAGCTAATAAACATAACCTTATTACGGTGTCTTAATTTAGTTCTCCTTAGTTCACACCGAAAGCAGTACGTGGTTTCGACTCTCGACATCCATGATGTCAATTGCAATACAACTTTGAGATATGGCCGCTTCGCCTGTATCTCTATGTTGGGTCGTGGATTCAAGTGCCTTAAGACCAAAGGTCGAGGGTTCGACCCCAATTTCGGTGCCATAGATAGATAGATAGATAGATAGATAGATAGATAGATAGATAGATAGATAGATAGATAGATAGATAGATAGATAGATAGATAGAAATAGCCTGAAGTATGGAAATAATGCTAATGGAACGGAAAAGCGAGGAGTATACGCCATGCGCAGCGCCTATAGGGGCGTGTTACGTTTCGCCTACGACGCGCGGTTTAGCCGGCGCGGCTGCAACAAAGCGGCAGACATTTTGGCCCGTTCGGCGCCGCCGCTACGCCTCCCCGCCAAGCGCGTCCAGGCATGTTCCGATGCCACGTGTCTTCATGTGCGTGTGTGAGTGTATGTGCATATTGGTGCCCACGCTTGTCGAAGCGCGGCAGCCGGGGAGAGGAGCTCCCAACAACTGTGAAGCAAGGGGGTCCGAGCGGCGCCGACACGACGGCTGCTCCTCCTTCTCTTCCCATTGTGCCCACGCTTGTCGAAGCGCGGCAGCCGGGGAGAGGAGCTCCCAACAACTGTGAAGCAAGGGGGTCCGAGCGGCGCCGACACGACGGCTGCTCCTCCTTCTCTTCCCATTGTGCCCACGCTGGTCGAAGCGCGGCAGCCGGGGAGAGGAGCTCCCAACAACTGTGAAGCAAGGGGGGGGTCCGAGTGGCGCCGACACGACGCTGCGCCACCTTATCCCATTGTTCCCGAGCGGCACCGTCACGTGCTCGTCTATAGAGGGGTTCCTTCTTGCCCTCAACTGCGAGAGTATAAAAACAGCTGCCCCCGGACGCCAAAAGGAGGGCTCCGATTTCTTCTGTTGAGTAACGTGCTCTCCCGTCTCTCTACTTCGGTCAACCTGACCGCCAACTCTTTGCGATGTTAGAATAAACAAGTTGTTTTGTTGTTACCAGTCGACTCATGCTTTGCCGGGACCTTCGGATGCTTCCAGTTGTACCCCAGGCCGCCAGGCCAACGCTACCCTTGGGGCTTGCGACCCAGGTGCAACAACGGGCGTCAGCGCCGAGTCACCAACAACTCGCGCAAGCGGCGCGATTTACAACAACTGTCTGCCAGCGGTGAGATCGCGACAACGGAGGCCAGCAGCGAAGAGATGCAGTTGACTGTATGCTGAGCAGCTCAACGACCATCCGGGAGCAGTGCAACGAGCCCTGTGTGATGACTGGTTGCCTGCAGCGGAACGACTGCGCTGAACTCTTGGCTGCGAGGTTTGGTGAGTGCGGGACTTTCTTCTTCTGAGCTTTGCCAGGCTTTTGTTAGTGTCAGAAACAGAGCTGGTAATTGTGGTTGTCGTTGCTGCCGGGTTAGTTTGCGGCAAGACAATAATAGGCAGTAGAGAAAGCAGCATTCAGAGCAGCCATGGATTTGAAGTCGTTGCGCAAACCGAAATTGCTGGAGCTTGCAAGAGAGTTGGGTCTGGATGTCTCAGACAAACTCAGAAAACCTGAACTGCTAAGGGCTATTCTTGAGTTAGAAGCTGAGGATGACGAGCTGTCGGAATGCCTTGAGACCATTGAGGAGAGGGAGACTGCAAAAAGACAGGAGCGCGAACTTAAAGAGCAAAAAGAGAAACAGGAGCGCGAACGTAAAGAACAAAAAGAGAAAGAAAAAGAAGAGCGCGACCACGCTTTGGAAATGAAGCGTCTCGAGGTAGAGATGGAACACGCTCGTAATGGAAGTCAGGCACACGGTGCAGGAGAACGAGTATTGTTCAAAATGACTGACCTGATGCGGCCGTTTAAGCTTGGAGAGGACATTGGTTTGTTCCTGGTTAACTTTGAGCGAACGTGCGAGAAGCAGGGGTTCTCTCGGGAAACGTGGCCACAGCGCTTGCTCACTTTGTTACCCGGCGAGGCGGCCGACGTAGTCGCTCGCTTGAATAGAGAGGAGGCAGAGGATTTCGACAAAGTGAAATCGAGTCTGCTAAAGAAGTACAGGCTGTCAGCGGAGGCGTTCCGTCGGAAGTTTCGGGAAAATGAGAAAAGCAGAAGTGAGTCATACACAGAGTTTGCGTACAAGCTTATGTCAAACATGCAGGAGTGGCTCAAAGAAGAGAAAGCGTTTGGTGACCACGATAAAGTTCTGCAGTGCTTCGGGCTGGAACAGTTTTATAGTCGGTTACCTGAGAACGTGCGGTACTGGGTCTTGGATAGGCCAGACGTTTGTACGGTGGCTAAAGCCGCTGAGCTAGCCGAGGAGTTTGTGACGCGTCAGGCTCGCGGAGCTAAGGACGGTCAAAAGGGTGAAGTTGGCTCGAAGTTTGAGAGGCCGAAGTTCACACCCATGAGAACAAAGGGGAACACACGTAGTGCGGATGCGAGTGAAAGCAGTCCGACAGAACGTAAGGAGACGGCGGCAGGCAAACGCAGAAAGCGGTTCGAGACGAGGCAAGCGCGCGTTTGTTATACGTGCCAGAAGCCGGGTCACTTTTCGGCGCAGTGTCCGGAAACAAAACCAAAAGTTGTGTTTTTGTCAATATGCAGCACTGACGAGAACATGAAGCTTCTCGAGCCTTACATGCGAGACCTCCTCGTGAACGGGAAAGAGTGCCGAGTGCTTCGCGATTCCGCAGCTACAATGGATGTAGTTCACCCCTCTTACGTAGAACCCCATATGTTCACGGGCGAGTGCGCATGGATCAAGCAAGCCGTGGAAGCTCATAGCGTGTGTCTGCCCGTAGCAAAAGTGCTTATTGAAGGACCTTTCGGAGCGCTTGAGACGGAGGCCGCAGTGTAATCTATGCTGCCTCCCCAGTACCCGTACCTATTTTCGAACAGGTCCGATCACCTCCTGCGCGAGAAGGGGCTTTTGTTTGGTGAGGCTAGCGTTCAGGCCTTAACCAGATCGAAGGTTCGGGAGCTCGCTGCAAAGGCGGTAGTTGCGGGGCCGACGTTGGCGAACAATGAAAAAGGGTCAGAGGTGCAGCAAGCTGATATTCAGAGCACGCCCGAACTGAATAAAATTGAGCCTGTAGCGTTGAAGGCGCCAGATACTGGAGAGGAAATGCCCGATAAGGGAAAGTTAGAATAGCTATCTGCAGATTTGCTCATCGCGCCTACGTCAGATGGACTTAATAGGTTGCTAAAAGTCAGCCGGTCGGCTTTGATAGCCGAGCAAAAGAAGGATGGCAGCCTAGAAAACGTGCGCTGCAATGTCAAGGAAGGTATCGCCCGGAAAAATGCGCGTTTTGTGGAAAGAGGTGGAGTCCTGTACCGGAAGTATCTAGACCGCGGAGGAGTGGAGTTCGATCAGCTGATCGTGCCTCAATGCTATCGTCAGGATCTGTTGCGCTTGTCGCACGGGGGTTCGTGGTCCGGACACCTAGGAGTTAAGAAAACTAAGGACCGTCTCTTGCAAGAGTACTATTGGCCAGGGTGTTTTCGGGACGCAGACCACTTTGTGAGGACATGTGACACCTGTCAGCGGGTGGGCAAACCAGGGGACAAATCGAGGGCGCCGTTGAGATTGGTACCTATCATTACGGAGCCTTTTAGACGGCTCGTTATTGATACAGTGGGACCTCTGCCGGTAACAGCCACGGGGTACAGACACATTTTGACTGTGATCTGCCCAGCGACAAAGTTCCCTGAAGCAGTGCCGCTTAAAGAACTCAGCTCAGTTGAAATAGTCAATGCACTACTGTCCATATTTGCGCGAGTTCGTTTTCCTGCGGAAATCCAATCAGATCAGGGCACAGTGTTTACTAGCGCTTTGACGACAACTTTTCTCGAAAGGTGTGGGGTAAAGCTGTTACACAGCTCAGTGTACCACCCACAGTCGAATTCCGTTGAGAAGCTCCACTCCGTCATGAAGCGCGTGTTGAGAGCATTGTGTTTTGAACATCAAACTGACTGGGAGCTGTGTCTGCCTGGGGTGATGTTTGCATTAAGGACCGCGCCGCATGCGGCTACGGGGTTTTCGCCAGCTGAGCTGGTGTACGGTCGCTCGCTGCGATCTCCGCTTCGCATGCTTCGAGAATCGTGGGAAGGCAGGGGCGACGACCCAGTCGTGGTGGAGTACGTGCTTAAGCTCCTCGAACGCTTAAGAAGGGCACAGGAGTTGTCAGGTGAAGCAATGGCAAAGGCCCAGCAGAGGGCCAAGGTTTATTATGATCGGACAGCCAGGGCCCGTCGTTTTGAGGTGGGCGATGAGGTCATGATATTGCGCACATCGCTAAACAACAAACTAGACGTGCAGTGGGAGGGCCCAGCACGAATTGTTCAGAAACTGTCGGACGTTAACTACGTGGTGAGTCTGCCAGGAAAGCGGAAAGCACAGCAAGTTTACCACTGTAATCTGCTCAAACCTTATAGACAAAGGGAAGCAGTAGTGTGCATGATGGTAAACGTTCCTGAAGAGCTTCCGGTCGAGCTTCCGGGACTAGGCTCAGTGACGAACAGGGAAGACACCGGTCAAGTCATTAGTGACTTAATCAGTAAAGCACCGCTGTCGCCTGAGCAGAAAACCGAACTACACCAGCTCTTACAAGAGTTTCAAGGTCTGTTCTCTGAGAGGCCTGGTAGGACTTCTGTACTTACTCATGATATAGAACTTACCTCCCCAGAGCCAGTACGATCCAAGGCGTATCGGGTGTCACCCCGCCAGAACGATATTATGGAGGCTGAGGTAAAGAAAATGCTACAGCTCGGTGTTATTGAGGCAGGTGAGAGTGATTATACCTCCCCTTTGATTTTAGTTGAGGTACCGGGCAAGGAACCTCGTCCTTGCGTCGACTACCGCAGGCTTAATTCCATCACTAAGGATCAAATTTATCCGATCCCTAACATCGAGGAGCGCCTTGAGAAAGTTAGTAGCGCTCAGTTTATTTCCACCCTATAGATCTTGTCAGGGGTTATTGGCAGGTTCCGCTTACAGAAGAGGCTAGTAGGTATGCGGCGTTCATTTCACCAATGGGAACATTCCGTCCTAAAGTGTTGAGTTTTGGTTTGAAGAACGCGCCATACTGTTTTTCAAGCCTCATGGATAAAGTGTTGCGGGGACAGCAAGAATTCGCTTTACCGTATCTAGACGACGTAGCGATATTCTCCGCATCCTGGTCTGAGCATATGGCACACTTGCGGGCAGTGCTAACCCGCCTGCGCGAAGCGGGCTTGACAGTCAAGGCTCCCAAGTGCCAGTTAGCGCAGGCCGAGGTTGTCTACCTCGGTCACGTGATTGGTCAGGGTCGTCGCCGCCCCTCTGAAATAAAGGTGGCCGCTGTGCGAGACTTCCCGCAACCGCGCACGAAGACCGATATTCGGTCGTTCTTAGGTGTCGCCGGCTACTATCAGAGGTACATCCCCAGGTACTCTGATATCGCGGCTCCCCTGACGGATGCTCTAAGAAAAACAGAGCCCCAAACAGTCGTATGGGACGAGACAAAGGAAAGAGCTTTTAGCGCCCTAAAGAGCGCCCTAACAAGCCAGCCTGTGCTACGATCGCCAGACTACACAAAAGGGTTCGTAGTTCAGTGCGATGCTAGTGAGCGAGGCATGGGCGTTGTACTGTGCCAACGGGAAAATGGAGAAGTAGAACACCCCGTCCTGTATGCTAGTCGTAAGCTGACCAGTCGTGAGCAGGCGTATAGCGCCACCGAGAAAGAGTGTGCGTGTCTCGTGTGGGCCGTTCAGAAATTGTCATGCTATCTAGCCGGCTCGAGGTTTATCATTCAGACGGATCACTGCCCTCTCCAATGGCTGCAGACCATCTCTCCCAAAAATGGCCGCCTCCTGCGCTGGAGCCTCGCTTTGCAACAATATTCCTTTGAGGTGCGTTACAAAAAGGGGAGTCTCAACGGTAACGCCGATGGCTTAAGTCGAAGCCTCTAACGTAGGAATCAGCCTCAAAATTGTTTGTTACTGATGTTTTTCTTCCTGAGGCAGGATTTTTAACATATTGCTTTTGTTTAGTGTTTCAAAGTGATGACATGCTTTCTAGTGCAATTTTCCAATTTGTGGACGCGTTCTAAGTGCTGCTAGACTACTGTAAGGAACTAGGCAGTGGTATAGAAGGGGAAAGAGCCTGGCAGGGCTTAGTGAGGGTTGTGCCGTGCTTGCTGACTGAGCGGTTGAGTTTCAGCGTAGTTCTAACGCTTGCCGGGAACGAGAACAAAAATGTGAACTCTCCCGAAGTCACTTTGCAGTGTCCTGTGCGAACCTGAACGAGAGAACGAGGCCTTCTCTGTGCGCTGCGCTCAAGAAACGTCGAGGGACGCCCGACTTCGGTTATGAGCATCATCGAGCGACATCCCTCCGGACAGCGGATGCAGTCCCCTGACCATCGGGATCTCCTTCCCCCGGCGGGGCGGTCTGTTACGTTTCGCCTACGACGCGCGGTTTAGCCGGCGCGGCTGCAACAAAGCGGCAGACATTTTGGCCCGTTCGGCGCCGCCGCTACGCCTCCCCGCCAAGCGCGTCCAGGCATGTTCCGATGCCACGTGTCTTCATGTGCGTGTGTGAGTGTATGTGCATATTGGTGCCCACGCTTGTCGAAGCGCGGCAGCCGGAGAGAGGAGCCCCCAACAACTGTGAAGCAAGGGGGTCCGAGCGGCGCCGACACGACGGCTGCTCCTCCTTCTCTTCCCATTGTGCCCACGCTTGTCGAAGCGCGGCAGCCGGGGAGAGGAGCTCCCAACAACTGTGAAGCAAGGGGGTCCGAGCGGCGCCGACACGACGGCTGCTCCTCCTTCTCTTCCCATTGTGCCCACGCTTGTCGAAGCGCGGCAGCCGGGGAGAGGAGCTCCCAACAACTGTGAAGCAAGGGGGGGGGTCCGAGTGGCGCCGACACGACGCTGCGCCACCTTATCCCATTGTTCCCGAGCGGCACCGTCACGTGCTCGCCTATAGAGGGGTTCCTTCTTGCCCTCAACTGCGAGAGTATAAAAACAGCTGCCCCCGGACGCCAAAAGGAGGGCTCCGATTTCTTCTGTTGAGTAACGTGCTCTCCCGTCTCTCTACTTCGGTCAACCTGACCGCCAACTCTTTGCGATGTTAGAATAAACAAGTTGTTTTGTTGTTACCAGTCGACTCATGCTTTGCCGGGACCTTCGGATGCTTCCAGTTGTACCCCAGGCCGCCAGGCCAACGCTACCCTTGGGGCTTGCGACCCAGGTGCAACAACGGGCGTCAGCGCCGAGTCACCAACAACTCGTACCAGCGGTGCGATTACAACAGGCGCCACTGAAAGCTGCGTAGCGGCGGCGTTCGAAGATGCCTGCTTCCAGTGCAGGCATGACTGAAGTGCATGCGTGCGACTTGCCGCTTGCGCGCGTCCTACAAATCCTACAAAGTGGAGCTCATCGTCAGCATGCCCCTTTCATTATAACGGCCCGGCCCCTAATGGCTTCATTTGTTGGCCCGAGAACCATCGTTCTTTATGCACACAGCTTCCTGTTTTACATGCCGCTTTGTTTTTATAGTAGGTTGAGGGAGCGCCGTCGCGCCTGCGAGTGGTTCGTGCAGGTGCGGCCACGTGAGATGCCAGCGACGGTAAAGCTTGCAAATCGGCGCGATGAGCTTGACAAAAATAGCACATGTAGACTTTGGCAATAATTAAGGGTTTATTGTTTGCATGCTTTCGTCTTACCACTGTCTGCACTGCGTGTACTTCTCATGTGCCATCGTTAAACAAGCAGAGTCTTTCGATGATTTCGCGGAAGCACGCGAGTGAGAATATCAGAAGACGCAATAGCTGAAAATTTGCACCCCCCCCCTCAGTCAAGAGAGCACATTGTTTTTATATTTTATGTTATTTGTTAGCGCCACCACCATTTTTACTAGTACCCAAATTTTGTTACCCTTGCACTCAAATGCAGAATTAAACAGCATATTGTATCGCCTGGTGTACTGCCCGGAGGCTGAATAACCAATGCAACGCTTTTTAATTAATTAACATATTACGTTGACACAATATTAGTAGTTTGAAAGCAAATACAAAGCATGGCATTAAATATTTCTTCTAAACCACGTGCTATAGTGGAATCATTTTCCAAGCAGAGACAACAAGAGCGAAGCTACATGAACATATATTCAGTTTTCAGTTTCAGTTTATTATTCTTAAAATACAATGAATTGGTAAGAGACAATACACAGACGAGGATCCCAAAGGCTCCAACGGGACCCTCGGTTAATAATAAGAATGTAGAGATGTATTAAAGAGCAAGCTAACTAAAACAAACAAACACAATCGGGAAAATACAACATATAAAAATAAAATGAACCAAAACAAAATGTTTGTGTTCAAGCCTATAGTGCATAAAAAAAAACTTGACCCATTTCATGCAAAAGAAGAAAAATAGAACAAGCACTAGCTAGCACCACTAACAAGAGAAGAAGAAGAAAATAACCATGAAGGCTTCAGAATAGACCACAACGCGTGGCCTAGCTGGGGTGAACATGTGCATTAGTTGCAGACATCAGCGCTTCGAAGTTCACGCGTTTCCCATGCCCTATCAAAAGCCTGTAGTGCTTACAGAGGCCAGGTTGTACAGACAACATGCAGATAGCTGGGGCGAGAGTACGCCGAACGTTCTACACGTACCACTGATCGAATTTCAGTGCCATCGACAGGTAGACCAACAGCCGATTCCGTGCAAAGCATGGGTGAAGGCGCCGTCACCTGCTTTTTAGCACGGAGCTCTTTGTTCAAAGCGCTTAAGCACAGTGAGCACTTCACAGCTTTGCTCCACATTCTCTGGCTTAGATTTCCGCATGTTTATTTTTTCTCATGTCCCATCATTAATCGTGTCAACGCATCATCATCGTGTCCCATCAGTAACAACAGCCTAGTGTTTATTGTATCTTCTGGACTGTTAACGAGGCGACCAAGTTTAAACGACCCGACACAGTTGCTTAGTGGCTATGGTGTTGGGCTGCTCAGCACGAGGTCACGGGATCGAATTCCGGCCACGGCGGTCGCATATCGATGGGGACGAAATGTGAAAACATCCACGTACTTAGATTTAGGTACACGTTAAAGAACCGCTGGTGGTCCACATTCCAGAAGTCCCCCCCTACGGCGTGCCTCATAATCAGATCCTGGCGACACCAAGAAAACAATAAAAACACAGTTATCGCCCTGAAACTGGAGTAACCAAAGCGCGATTGCATATTTTCTCCGTCGAACAGCCGCGATCCACCGCCGCCGTCGTCCTTGCTCGTGAAGCAGCACCGGAAACTAAGTGCGAGTTAAAGAACCCAACCCTGCAACAGCCATTTCAAGACATGTCGCTGAAGGCTTACAGAAGCGTTAAATCGCGATCAAGAATGCAAACAAGACAACACGCGCATAGGCGCTGGCGGGAACTGCGGTCGCCCGAGCCCGCCTATATATATATATACGCTTCGCAGCCTTGGCGCCTTAACGACAGACGGCGTTTTGCGCATAGTGCCGATTGGCTTGAAATTTTGTGATAGTCTTCTTTCTGGCCCTCTTTCTGCGGACAGTGATGAATCTATCATCCGATGAGTCTTCATCCGACACGGAGTACAGCTCAGTGTCATCGGTGTCACTGAGCACGCTTCCTCTCTTCCTCGTGAAGGACGGCCTTGGTGACCCCTGGCCAGGAGGGCATCTTGAAGGCTCCGCGTTCATGGCCACAAGACTGGGAGCCGAGGCACCAGGAAAATCCGAAGGTTGCGCCAGAAACCTGAGAACACAGATAGAAGCGTTCTACCAAGAAGACACTTCGTCGTCGTCCTGCATTACATCGGTAATGTACAATATAGCACTGCAGGTAATCAAATTAAAGCTGCAAGCATGGGAAGATAATAATGGCATTTTTGGAGATCTTCAGAATGACTTTAGAATAGGTATATATCACAAGAAGCGAACAAACACTGACACCAAGAACAACATAGGAGAAATTACTTCTGCTTAATAAATGAAATAAATAAACTAGAAATTAATGGAAATTAAAGTGGATGAAAAACAATTTCGCGCAGGTGGGAACCGGACCCACAACCTTCGCATTTCGCGTGCGACGCTCTACCAATTGAGTTACCGGGGCGCCGTTTCCACATCCAGTTTCTTGGGTATTTATGTGTCCTAGTAGAACCCTGAGAGTGTTAGCCAGCGCCACCATTCACAGACCTCGGCGGCGGACGTGGAACGTTGTTTTTGCCGTAGGGGTCACAAGAACGTGATCTTTTTGGGTGAACGCAACTGGTCAATAAAACCACACATGTTACCTGAAGGCATCAATGTTGCTGGACTCGATACCCTCGTTAAGTAATAAATGAGAAGAAAGGGGGTTAACCGAAGGGCCCGATTTTTATTATTCATATCATAAGAAGCCAAGAACTCTGACAGCAAGGACACCTCGTTTATTACGTTGAAATAGCTCGACTGCGCGCCTTCTATGTCCACTTTACGCACACAGAGCTAAAACCATATCCGCTCTTTCCACATTGGTATGTTCGAACAGTTGCTTACCATATTTTAGAGGCTGCATTTGATCAACATGCATTTGCCATCGCACCGAAACTTGCGTATTGTTCCCATTATGTTCGCAAAAATTTGACCTGTTGTTGTTATGCCAGCCCTGCCGTCTAAGTTTTACACTGCTCTTAAAACCCTATTGATAACCCTATTGACCACTTGTATGCGTATACTACTGGAAAATGCGCATGTCACTCACTCATTTGGAACATTGCGAACACATTGGCCATACCATTCCCATAATTTTCCCCCGATATAAACAGATGCCTTGCTCAGCTCACCGAGGACAACTGAGAGAGAAACTATGAATCTCTTATGATGCAGGAAAACACGCGGGAAAACGGGGATTTAGTAATTAACTGCAACACTTGCATTTAAAGCAGGAAAGTGAGTATACCGCAAGGGATTGTGTTTAAAATTCTCGTTATTTTCACGGAATTTCAACCTTCACTCATGCTGTTGTTTTAGGAGTCTGAGAAACATTTTGACTTCGAAACACTCTGCAACGCTTGAATTAGTAACTTTCTACAAAGGTTGCAATGAACCTATACACGGAATAAACATATATCGCTCGTCACTCAGAATATTGCCTAGTACTTCAAATAAATGTGAACACCGTGCCTCGCATATTTTACCGAGCGTACGGGAGGAAAATAATCAAAGGCCGTCTACAGTGCATAAAAATTGGGAGAAAGCGACTATTCAGCAACAGTTTTCACATCACATAAGCAACCTACGAAGCGCAAATTTTCGGGACACGTCACCAAAAAGTGGCCCTCATGCTTTTTAATGCGAAATATGTGTTGTTTTTACTCCTGCCAGCAAACAACTAATAGTGTAGGTCTTATACAGTAACAACCTGAAATTGCAATCACCAGAGTCAGCAGTGACATAAACCTTTAGAAAAAATTTTACAAAGACTTAAAGTTCTATTGGTATTAAAATGGCTCGCACGTTCGACCAACGTCATTTTCGCGAGCATATCTTCGACAAGTCGTGATTGCACAATGAAATTCGACAGTTATACCTGTAAGAGGTTTGATAAGATTTTTAATCGTGATAGGCTACTGGGACGGCAACGCTATGTAGACTGTGTGTGCATAGAGATTAAATAATTCCAGCAATTGATAATCTGTCGATTTCATGCCTTACGTCACGCCAGTCGTACATACTTCGACCCCCCAATTTTGACAAAGGGGGAGGGGGTAATTGCCCCCCTTGCCCCCCCCCCCCCATGATAGATAGGTCTAGGCACGGAAAGGAAGTGCCGTGTTCCCCAATAAGCAACATGGTCTACGCACGGTTGAGCACGCCGCAATACAATAGCGCACGAGGGCAGTCACGTGGTTTTATTTAATATTTTCTGGGCTTTCTTTAAACGCCGGAAAAATATCACCACGCAGCGTGTGCGTTGCCACGAAAAAATTTGATCTGTCGTTCTGGAATGCCCTCTACAACGTAAGGAAACGCACTTGGCCCAAAAGCGAATATTAATAATTTTCTATAATTTATCTTATTTAATTAACTTGGTAAACGCAATATGAAAAACATCCTAAGGAGCACCGCATGACGGCAAACCACATATCATTGGTTTCATTCAGTAGCAGTTAACCACTTTTTTTAATTGATTGTTTAGCGTGCTATTGCGAACGCCAGTCGTCTCCTTTCGAAATCTGAACGTAATTACTCTATTAAAGAACGGGAATGTCTTGCCCTTGTCTGGGCGGTTTCGAAATTCCCTCCTTACTGGTATGCCGACCTTTCCTTGTTGTCACAAACAATCACGCGCTGTGTTGGCTTTGTTCACTCAACGACTGGACGACTCGGTCATTGGGCGCTGTGCCTTCAGAAGTACTCTTACTCCGTTGCCTACCAGTCTGGCCGCCTCCATCTGGACGCGGGTTGCTTGTCCCCTTATCCTGTTGACCCAGCAGAAGTATCATACATCGAGCCTACTCTGTGCATCATGTCTATGTCTAAGTTTCTCCAGATTGGTGAAGAATAAGGTTGTGATGCTTCCGTGCGATCGCTCATTGACCGTCTCGAATCGACATCCAACGACGCGTCACTGCGCAGGTTCATCCTCTTCAATGGCGCACATTACCGTCGTAACGCTCAGCCAGATGGCCCGGGCTGCTTCTCGCTGTACCCAAACATCTGCGTTCCGCGATCCTGCACGAGCTTCACGACGAACCAACAGATGGTCACCTTGGCGTATCGCGCACGTATACGACCGTGTCCGGCGCCGCTTCTTTTGGCGCGGCCTCGCCTGGTCTGTGGGACGTTACGTGGCCTCCTGCAACAAATTCCAACGTCGGAAACGACCTGCCGAACTCCCTGCTGGACTGCTTCAACCGCTATACATCCCGACCAAACCATTGTTCCGTGTTGCTTTAGACCTTCTCGGTCCTTTTCCCGAGTCAAAATGCGGCAACAAGTGCGTCGCCGTTGCCAAAGAATATGCGACCAGGCATGCAATCACTAGAGCGCTCCCCACCAGCACTGCCACGGATGTTGCCAATTTTTTACTACACGGTATTATTCTACACCACGGCACCCCTCAATTTCTCACAGATCGAGGTCGCGAATTTTTGTGCCGTGTATTCGACGACATTTTGCGCTCCTCCTCAACGCAGCACATTTTCACCACTTCCTACCATCCCCAAACAAATGGCCTCACCGAATGCCTAAATAGCGCCCTCACGGACATGTTCTCAATGTGTATTTCATCTGACCGCCGTGACTGGGACCTCGCGCTACCTTACGCAACCTTCGCCTACAATTCGTCGCGTCAAGACACCGCCGGTTATTCATCATTTTAAATGCTCTATTGTCGTAAACCGACGTTGCCACTCAACGCCCTCCTTCGGGCTGCTACAGCGCCGCCTAGCGAATATGTACGTGATGCCATCGCTCGTGCTGATGACGCGCGTCAGATTGCCCGCACTCAGCTGTCGGCCTCGCAAGCCACTCAGAAGTGATTTTATGACAGCCGACATCACGACATTTGTTTGTGCCTTAGTTCTAATGTGGTGTCCATTCCGTCGAGTTGCCTTGTCAGAGAAGTTGTCAGCTCGGTAAACGGGGCCTTATACCGAATCGTCCGCCAGGACACGGACATCACCTACGAGATTGTTCCCGTCTCACTGACTGTGCAACCTACGATCGGTCCCAGTAACACAGTTCACGTAAGCATACTGAAAGCATGCCGCCCTCCTAAAATCACCGTTTAAAGTGCACTGAGACGGCGCTCTTACCGCCGGGGGTAATGTTACGCAGCCAACTCATTCCGAGAGACATCCTGCTTGGAACAGACGACAATGACGACGGGCCTGTCTGTCCACCATCTTGGTTGCTGCTGTGTAACTCGTTTTAAATACGCTGTAAATAGTCACGCCTCGTGTCGTTTCACGTAAAAATATCTGACCAAATTTCACCTAGGCCGATGGTGCCCGTGCGGTCAAACAAAAAGGCTCGGGCATTATCATAGATTTGTTATCCACATCTGGAGGATACAAGATTGTTTAGAATGAGGTCATGTGAGCCGTTGTGGAAATCCAATGCCACAGGTCCAACGCCAGAATTGCTCTTGTTTCAGCTGTACTCGGGCCTTCCACAATATCCTCCTTCAGTTGTAGGATCGACTATGTCCTTCGCAGACAAACCTGGTCCATAGCCGAATAAGGAAGAATTGGTTCGCTTCGAGATAAGACAGGAAGCACATAAGAACTACGTGCTCGAAGTGCTTGCCGATAACGGAAGTCAGGGAAACGGGTTTGAGATTTTGGAGGGACGATGGTTTCCCAGGTTTCGAAAATCAGGTAATATCGGCGTGTCGCCATTTCTGTGGAAGCGTTCCGTTTTCCAATAGTCGTTGTAATATGCAGTGAGTTGCCGTACAGCCTCATCAAAGAGGTTGCGTAGTAGGGCATAATGAATGCCGCCTGCTTCGGGCGACCTTCAGGCCAACGGTATTGTGTGCGTTGGGTTGAGCAGTGCTCTGAGGAGGGACCACGTTTTCTATGTACTCAGTTTGCCATTAAGGCGGTCGCAGAGGTTGTGTCAATTGTTATTAGTGGGGATGGTGGCGTATTCTTCCGCTTCTGGTGTGATCCGGACAATTTCTTGTTTCAGCCTATGGTTGTGCCGCTGCCTCTTCCATCGTTTGGTCAGGCCTCTTCGAGCATCCCATAGGTGAAGAAGATTTCTGTCAACATCCTGTGTCTGCGTTTTTGCAGTGAGTTGCTTGGTGGCAGCGCTAAATTTTCTTGTAGCTGTTGTGTCCAATCGTGTAGAAATGGCGTGACGTGTTGTTGAGACTTGGTTCTGCTGCGCCGGAAAGCGTCCCACGTGGTTACTTTAATTGCAGTTATTGGGTGCGTATGGCTACCAGCTGGACTTCTGTGACTATAATGCTGTGGTCACTGCCCAGGTTCTCAATTAGATTGTTCCAGGAGCATTGAGTCAACCCTTTGACCATTGTTAGGTCGGGGCAAGTATCCCTGCTTACGCTGCAACCCGTTCTAGTTGGTGTGTCTCGGCTTCTGTCAGCAGAATGAATCGATGAAGGCTTATGGCGTGGGCTAGACGATGACTTTTGGGAGTTTCTGTTTGGTAACCCTAGGCAAGGTGGGACGCATTGAAATCTCACAGAATAATCAATTTTGTGGCTTGTTTGCTGACGGCCGAAAAAAGTTGGCCGAAGTTGACTCGTCGCGATTTAGGTGCACTGTAGATATTAAGTTTAAACAAGCTGGTTGGCTATCGATTCCTGTGTACAATTTTCAAGAGCACATGTTAATCGGGAGATCGCGAGACGCGTTTGGGTGACGCATGGGCGCGGTTCATAGCCGCCGCCGCAGACAGACCTCTGCTCATGCAGCGCTTGTTTCCATACAGACGACGCGCGCTAGTCTGCCGCCATGTCGTACCCACCGTCGCCGTGGCGATACGCTTTTGTTTTCATGCTTTCGTTCTACCAACGACGATGCGGCACCTCGTCGCGGAGAAATCGTGCCACCAGCATCAGAGGCGACAACACCCAAGTAAGCCTCACATGGAGCCTCACTCGTAGCCGCATGCCATCGCCCCTTGCAGACGCAGCGATAGCCGTCACACGCGCTGGTATTGTGGACTGACCCCAGCACCTGACGCCGCGGACGAACGTAACCCTTCCAATCTCACGGCACACTGCCGCCGGCACGCCGACGCTCAACGCTCGAACGGGCGCCAAACAGCTGCGCTCTAAAAAGGAATAAATACAGTAATCAACAAACTAACGAAAACTACCCGATGCCAATAACCAACTCGGCCGAGAGTGCAACCCAGGAGCAGCTATAAATCCAAAACATTAAAGAGTTTGGGTGAAAGACGTTCATTCAAAAGCGCCACATATCCAGTGCAGTTCTGGCGCGGCCTCCTGAAGCGTCGGGTTGCTGTTCTTGAGCAACGTCGCGACGAGGTTCGATTCCGCTCTGCATGAGAGAAATTTATGGATATTTTTCATCTTTGTAGAGCTGCACATTCCCAAGTGGCACACACCTCGTTGCCCAAGTTGGCATCAACGATGCTCATTGAAGAACGACAGGCACCCACTGGTACAAACCAGAATCCAAGTTGACACCAAAGAGGTTTACTGAAGACCAGCACAGACTGAGTGGCATATACCCAGTGTTCCAAGTCAGTGTCAAAAATTTTGTTCGAACAGTGGTACCTACCTACCCAGTCCCGCATCTACTGTCACCTATGTCAGTACGAAAGAGGTTCGTTCAACAGCAGCACGTATGCACACATTGTCACTTACTCACTCAGGTAGGCGGGAAAATGGTTAGATATACGCATATATAGATAGCTAGAGCGATACTTATACCCCACAGAAAGCATCATGATCGAAGCCAACTAAAAAGTGTCACCGATTTAAAAAGCGCATTAACAGCAGCAGCTAGAGTATACCACGAGCAGCGCACAATAACCATAGCTTTCGAGCAGTGCTTTGTCATCCTTGGTCTTGACTTATCCTGTGTTCTTGCGCTGTTCCAACTGCAACACGTATCGTCTAGATCGTGTCGGCACCCTGATTCAGTCCCGTATAGCTTATAATAAGAAACTAAATAGGCTGGAATACATGTATCGCTAATAATTTCCAGCCCAGTCCTTCGAGAACCTTATCAGGACCAATTTAGTCGCCAACAACATGAAGTAGTTTATTTATTTATTTATTTATTTATTTATTTATTTATTTATTTATTTATTTATTTATTTATAAAAACCTTACAAAGCCCCTACGTTGGGATTGAGTAAGGGGGGCATATAATCAAGTAAGCACGTACAATCTAGTAACAATATAAAAAGGAGACACTAGCCAAATGCACCGCCTAAAATATAGAGAAACATATTAGCTACATACAGCTGTATACAGTGAGTAGAATCAGTTAAACGAGTTTAGTGAGTGCCTGAATTTTTCGCGGTCAGCTTCCGCAACTATGTTATCGGGGATGCTCTTCCAGAGCCGAATGGCACGTGGAATTGCAGGCGAGTAAAATGCTTGTCTTTTACCATAGATTCGCGTGAAACTATGATAACTGTGCAATCTGTGCGGCGTTTGCGATAACGTTTCTAGATGTAGGGGAGGGTTTGTTAGTATGGTGCGCGTATTCATGTAGTAATGACAAAAGGCAAAATGTCCCGACGAATTCTTAGCAGCTGAAGTGAAAGGTGAATCTTTATTTGAGTTACGCAAGAACGGTAGTCATACTTCCGGGAAATGAAACGTGCGGTTCTATTTTGGAATATTTCCAGCATATCAATTACGTAATTTTGGTGGGGAGACCAGACTGGAGCGGCGAACTCAAGTCGAGCGCGAACAAATGTTTGAAATGCCAGTTTGCGGATAAGTGTAGGTGAGTTTCGAAGGTTACGTCGCAGGTAACCCAGTGATCGAGAAGCACTGGCACAGATGGTGGCAATGTGAGAAGTCCAGGAGAGGTTTGTTGAAAGATTTACGCCTAGATATTTAAATGATGTGGTCCGACATAATGGTACATTTTTAATACAGTAGGAATAGTCCAAGTTGGTGCGTTTGCGGGTGAAGGACATCACGTTACATTTTGATGAATTTAGATCCATTAGCCAGGTGTCACACCAATTAGTAATTTGGTTAGGATCCTTTTGGAGGATCAGGTATGCATCAGAGCTGTTAATAGAACGATATATAATGCAGTCGTCAGGGAAAATGCGCATGAATGATGATATGTTATTGGGTATGCCATTAATGTATGTCAGAATAAGGGACCAAGAACGCTTCCTTGTGCTACTGCGGATGGAACATCTGAAGGGGGCGAGGAGAAGCTGTTAGCGAAAGTAAACTGCTTCCTGTTATAAAGAAAATTTCGAAGCCGGGGTAGAGTTAGTGAATCAAGTTGTAATTATGATAATTGCAAAAACAGGCGACAATGGGCTACGTGGTCAAAAGCCTTAGAAAAATCCAGAAAGATGCTGTCAGTTTGAAGGTTTGAGTCCATCTTAAAATGGAAATCTGTCGTAACTTCAAGCAGTTGCGTTTCGCACGACAAACCTCTCTAAAACCAGGTTGGTTAAGAAAAAAGTTCTTCGATTATAGATGATAGTAGACATGAGATGAAATAATATGTTCCATCATTTTACAGCTTATGCACGTTATCAATATCGGTCGGTAGTTCTAAGCCAAGTTTTTGTCAGCGTCAATGAAAATGGGTATAACTTCGGCTGTTTTCCAATCTTGGGGTATCTGACCTGTCATTAAAGATTGATGATAAGTGTGGAATAAAAACTTGCCAGATACTGAGACTGTATTTTTCACCATTAATAATTATTCAATCATTCGGATGTCTTTCAATCGCGCACAGAAAAATGCACACGATTAGTCTTCTCTGACGTAAAACTATCATACTCAATCTCTCTGCTGAATCAACTAGCCCAGATATATGCACACGATTTGCCTTTGACGAAAAATTACCGCAGCTACAGCATGAGCCAGCCTTGCATAAACTGCCTTGCGTCTGCAATTGTTTGGCATGTGCTGCATTATTACAGCCACCACGTGCTGATTGGACCATCTGATATTATCCTCAACCCTGCCATTCCCCTCACGTGTCGCCAAAGGTTGCATATATTCTACGATTTGTTTTAACAACACAGAGGATCAACTTTACCACCTTTTTCTGCACTGTGGATCACGTTCCACAGCGATTCAACTTCAATGCTTCTAGACACCGTGCACTTCCGTCTCGTGAGTGTTTCTTTTTTTTTTTGTTCACTGCAGTCGGTACCAGCTATTGCAGTCACGCAGCAAAATGTAACGATCATGAATTGTTTCCAGATTAAGCACGCGGTAACCTCCGTAGAGCCCTCAGTCACCAGTTTTCTTGGGGACCATTTGCACAGGTGAGTACCATCTGCTCGAGGACGGCCTAGTGATGTCAATGTCCACTCGGAGTTTCTCTGAAGCAACAACTATGCTAATTGGAACTTACAATCCGTTCGCTGCAATAATATTTCTCTTTGCTTTAGGTTGAATAGTAACTTTGTAAGATATTTCCAAAGTTGGGCCACCGAAAACAAAAAAAAATATCAGAAGCCTTTGCCCAAACAGCTGCGTACATGAGGTACTGTAAAGCTATACCTTTGAACAAAAAAAAATTTGTCTGCTTGGATCTGGCTAAACCGGGAGTGCAGAAACTTGGCCATGCGTAGGCGCCGAAGGGTGGGAGGGGGGGGGGAGCAGAGCGCCCTCCGGAGTTTTCCGGGGGGGGGGTGGACAGAGCCGCCGCCCCCACGATGCCGAAGCCTCGTCCCCCCCCCCCTGCACCTACCCTGTCATTGCCAGAATTTTGTCACCCACACCATTTGAGGTTTCTTTTCGCTTGCCTCGACATTTTCACTTAAAATTTTATTGTGGCTAATAGCTTGCTGCATCCCTGTTGGCGGGAACGTGCACGGATTTTAATTCACACTTTGCTTTGCTTCTGCAAATCCTGACAATAGAAGAACAAGCGGATTAGAAGTACCAGGGGCGGCTGCCTCATCCGTATTTTCTCACTTCCACATTGGTGTAAATTTCCACAGTAAACACCAAGGAGATACACAATATACTTAACTATATACACAGCAGAAAGTTTATTGCATTTTTAAAGAGAAGGAGGAAGCCAATTAACAATTATTTATAAAGGTATGAATAGCCTGGCTCTGGAAAATGAATATGTTGCTGTATGTTCCCCTCGCTTCAAAATGCTTTGCGCACTTTTTTGACTTTGAAAAAAACCTGCAGACATTAGTGAGCCCTTTGGCAGAGTATTTCATGAACGACGTGTGAAATGCACGTGAATGATATGTGTCTCAGTATCGCTTCCCTTTCCAGTAAGCAAAGCTAACGACTGTATAAAAAAAAACACTTCTAATAATTTACAACATTTATTAGGGATGGAAACATCGTCACTTGCATGCAGATGTCATAAATATACAAGGGGTCCCACGTAACTTGAGCCAAGATCTTAAAAATGAAAGGTGTGTCGGAAGTGAATTGAACCGAATACATACTATTCACACTGGCCTATAGTAACTCAGACATTTTTTTTCTTTTCCCCGTAACTCACTAATAATTAGGTTAATTACCCAACTTTTCTCATTATTGGCTTAGGACCCCAAGTATGATACGCAAACTTGCAGAGCACCTTCAGAAACCACCGATCGAGTGATTTCCTGCACGATACGTCTCACGTAGCCCTTTTTTCTGGGTTGCAAAGAAGGCCCGCGAAATATGAAAAAAAAAAAAGCCACGTGACGGAGCGGTTTCGCAGTGGTATCGTGCTGCTCTCAAGCGCGCGTTCGGTGAACACGGCCGGCTGCAGCGTGACTGGTGACGAGGAAGCGGCAGGGCGTTATTTATCTCCTCGGCAGCTTTCGGCCAGCAGCATGCGTTGGCGCCGTCATCCGACGAGAGCCGACCTTGCAGTGGTGCCTGCAAGATAACGTTTAACATCAAATTTAACGTTGAAGAAATTAAGCATAACCGTAAACATCACGCTAATTATGGTCAATCAAATCATCCATCACGGTGAGCTCCCCGTAATCGATTCCGACAGTGCGTGTTTTTTTAAATCTGAACATTAGACAGCCAAAATATATGCCGCAAGAACCTCGTCTTAGTATTTCAGTACTTTACGTTCTAACGTAAATGTACGCGCTGACCCATATGTTATAAAAATACAGAAAATGGATTCAATGCTTTGCCCCAGGCAGCTGTTTTTATTCCTGATGATGCCAGGAAACCGAGCCTTATGCCATCAACGCCCAGCAATCTAATCGGGAGCGCGCACAATGTTCTCGCACAGCTTGTATGATGTACCATAGCGCTGAGGTGATATTTGTATAATGTAGGAGAATCGGTTATATAGACAAAAGTGCACGGTTGGGCAGATGTGCTTAAGTTTATGAAGTTTATTTGCACCAAGAAAAGCTGTCCAAGCTTTCACACTTGCTTTATAAGATGCCTACAACACCATCAATATGCCGGCTGCTTTTAAGTGCACCAACCAAAACTATTAAACCAAGTAGTGACAACATCATTTTATCATTCGAGTGTTCAGATTGGTAACCTCTGGACAAGGAGTAAGTTGAGAAGTTGTGTGCATAATTAACAAAAGCTACGTTCATTAAAATTTCAGTAATTGATCTTAGGTGGCTAAATAAAATGAGCACTTTGGAGCCCGCCCTCGAAATTATCCAACCGTGCGAAGAAATTTTGATTAAACATGCTTCTGTAAGAGCCATGCGAACGAAAGTTTTCCAAGTAAACGTTCTTGGAAAGCGTAACTGACGAAGAAAACGATCTGTGAAGTCATAGAAACAACAGCGCTTCAAGACAGGACAAAAATGAAGATCCACACACACACTACGCTAACTACTTGAAGCGCTGTCTCTCTGTATGAACTAACTAGCCCGTCAGTCAATCCTTGCAAACCTGTAAAGTCAACCTGAGTGCACTTAGCCTTTTCTTATGCCGTTATCCATAGTGTGGCCCCGTGAGCATCTTCCTTGTCGCCTGTCCGCTTTCGATATTTTTTTTAATTTGAAAGCGCGCCCGTAGGCATAATACAAAAGATGTTAAAAGTACACGAATAGATTCTACTCGTGCAAAAAATATAGAAGTCAACAATGATGTGGTCCACGAATCCAACGTTCAAGGTCCGGTAGGCGGCCATGCCGAAGGCCTGTTGCCCGGAGGTGGCTGAGACGGTTTAGATGAAGTCCTGGGCACGTACATAGTAGGTGTGTCACTGTCACATTTTTTTTACTTTTGTGTTACAAAATGGGCACGATGCTCCGTAAAGACCATGATAATGTTGTGGCCAGAGAGCGGTCACAGATGGAGTGAGCGCGACCCCGGCACGTAGCCTTCTTAACGTAACCTGCTCTCGACCGGTTAACCCACCAGGCAGGTCTGACCCACGCGGAGGCATAAGCAGTGGCGCAGCAACAGGGGGGGGGGGGGGTTGCGGGAGCCCCGGGTGCTAGTGGCCAGTGGGGGGGGGGTGTCATATAAGCTTGAAGACACCCCTCTTTCAGCCGGCTTGACTGGGCGCAAATTGCAAAGAATGCTCCGGTATCCAGTAGTCCGAGGTCATGCACCCGATGCGTTTCGCTGCAGAATTGTCGGCTGCAGCTCTATCAACACCCCACGAAACAATTGCACGAATGTGCGGGCTAAAAAAGCTTCATTCGCGAAATGGTCGCTAAACTACTCGCCTTAGCGGAACGTTTCATGCGGGGTGCGCTCGTGCTGCGCGTTCGTGCTGGGAGCAGGAGTCGCTAAACATACAGTGAGGCGTTGTAAGGCGTTGGGGCTCTTGGGTCCCTCTTCCGTTCAGAACGCGCAGCGAAGACGAACAAAGACAGCAGCAAGAGGGCGTTCAACCAGCGCACCCGGCGCTCGCGTTTACGGCGAAGCGTTCCTTGAGAGCGACGTTGCATAAGTGGGGCCGTCAAAAGTCGCGAATGAGATTCTCTGGATCGTCTTCAGACTCGGTTCGGCCGAAGAGTTACAGGGGCTGGAATAGGGGGAGTGTGCCGAAGGCGCGGCCGCTCGCGTGTGCTTCTGCGATGCAACCGCGAGGCGGCGCTGGCGGTTGCACGTACTTTGTCTTTGGCATAGCACGCGTCCTACGGGTGTGCTATGCGTTTCGCGCTAGAAACGCGAATTTGCAGTGATTCTTTCGGTTCATAAATTAGTGTATTCGGTCTGCAATGCGTTCACTTGCATGCTACAATGGCAGTGACGATACTTTAGTATATCTCCGCCTTTCATCAGTTTTCGGTGCTTTAACATTGCCCTTAGAAGCGAAAAGACCAAGGATTTGATGCCATGACCCTGAAAGAGGCTGAAACATAATAAACAGTCCATGGTCACAAGTAACTGTCTTGTCAGCCTCAGCAGTGTAGGGGCGAAGATCAACGAACCCGTCCACTTTACCAGAGCCGCTTGCAACAGCAAAGTTTTCTGCAAGCTTGATCTCGCCGGCAATAAGGCCACCATGGCACTCAAATTCAGTCATCTCTTGCGTTTTTCTTGATATGAAAGAAAGCACTGCTGCATTTAATCCAAATCTGCTTTCGTATTTCTTCATATACTTCCTGAGACAAGTGCGGCTAGGCAGCACAAGTTTTTTTTGTTTTCGTACATGTTCGTAGAGAGGTGGACTTTTCATGTGCATTATAATACATTCAAGCATCCACTCTGGATTATAGCGCATCCCTTTGACAGATTTGCGGCTTCCAACCTCAAAACACTGCATGATTGCAACTCTTTGTTTTTGTGGAACCTTATCGATCTTTTTTAGCGCAGTACTTTCTTCAATATCCTCATTCTCCTGCTTCATTTGAGTGATGGTTCGATCAAAGCTTTTTACTTTGGCTCTGAGATGTATCACTGCTTCGGTTCTTGCCCTCAACTTCTTTCCATAATCATAACTGACATTTCGCTTCTTTTCCAGGCACCGTTGATTAATAAGAAGCCTTTTCAAATACTTGCAGGCGACGCACCGCATCTCATTTTCGCTCACGGCACCTTTGCACTGTATATGATAAAAGCCTTCGCTCCATTTTATCATTTTTGAGCAGCTAACATGTGAGAACTCAGTCAGTAACCCCGCTCCTGCGCAAACCTGCATGCTATCAACCTCCTACAGCACGGACGCTGGATCGCATTTCTCCTCTATCGCCGTGAGTTCCACACCCCGGACCAACACCTGATGGTTGACAGCGGTGCCCTCGCTGTGGAACAAAACAAGCTTCTGAGCATGGGGGAGACTCATGTTCAGCCATGACAGGCACACGCTATATACGACACTGTTAGCGGCTTTTCACAAAAAACATGCTTTCCCAATTTGTCTGATGGGAGGGTGACGTCTCTGGCATCCGAAGTTCTTGGTAGGCCCGATTCGGCAGATGCGGGTGCCCCTGCTGAAATGTCGCTGGCCTGCGGAACTGTTAGCCGCCTCTTCGAAGGCACGACCTGGGGATCCAGTCGCTTTTTTGGGTTTCTCTTCTTGGGCACGGGCTTGAAGAGATACTTAGGCACGTTCGGGAACTTCGTTGGAACGGCATCGGGCTGAAGGACCGGTCTGCTTCTTTCCAAACGCACCGTCTCACCTTGTATGTTGTGTTCGAAATGACGTAACGCAAACTGAGCATCAAAATGAAGCTCGCAAACAGCGGCGCTCCGTTCAAGGGGCTTGTCAGCTCTTGGGATATTCCTCTGCCACTTCAGAAAAAGCTCCTCGTCCTTGGGCACACCGAAAAGCGACAGCTTCTCCTTGCACGATTTGTACCCGGTTGTGCAACCGGGCATAAAACAGTTGCTTCGACGTCGGCTCATCACATGCCCATTTTCAACAAGCCAGAAAAAGCGCACACCGTGCCGAAACCACTCAAAATGAGCCAAAAAGCGCTGAAAACGTGGGCGGCCTCCCATGCGCTCAGCTTGACATGTAAACGACGGCGAGCGCCTCCTCGCGGATGCATCATGAGGCTGCACTGTGGTTCCCGTAGGAGCCGCTTGGCGGCAATCACACTCCGCTGTAGAAGAGTTTGGCGGCGTATGACTCGACAGGCTGTAGTCGCGGGCCCGCCGCCATGTCCGGCTCGCTTTTACTTCCCCTCTCCCCCTTGCTCCGAGAAGCCGCTGCAAAACCTGCCGTTATGTTTCACGCTGTCCTTCTTAACCTCGAAAGTTTCAGAAAACTGTTGTTGCTGCGTGACTTCATGTTACAAGTACAGTGTCTGTATCAGCTGCACAGAATTTTATAAAGAAAAGGTGAATTTTGTAAGGATATTTCCCGATTGAGATTCTATGAAGTTATGTCTTTCTGTGATTACTAGGAACTCGGTAGCGCGAAAAATACGGCAGATAAGTAATAACCATATCCTTAATAATCCCGTAATTAGTACTTATAGAGGAAGCACTTCAATTCGAGAACTGAGGACTCAAAGTCGTATTATTAACTCAACAAGAACGTCTTAAACAAAATCGTTTTGGGTGCTACAACCTACAGTACTTTGGCACTGCGGGCGGCGCCCAGTATATGGCAGCAGCGAAAGAAATATGAAATAGTGGACCAGTTACGTTGATCCCTTAATCCTCTCCATTGTGAGTGCAGACCAACAGCAGTGCAAGCTTTCGCTGGCACGGGCTTCATCGCGGCCTTTTATTTCTTTCTTTATGGTGACGCCAAGAATCGACGCAAAGCGTGCTCTATTCTGTTCCCAATCTTGCGGTGGTACCGCAGCTCGGATAATCACGTTTGTCCGTATAGCAGCAAATGAAAACAAGGCTTTATTGATCAGAATGAAGAGAACTCGTAACTGTCATAGCATTGGCGCTCGCTCAGCGGGAAGGCAGGTAGCGTTTTCTAATAGGGTGGGGAGATCAGCGTCACTGACAAACAATTTAATTTTCGTTTTCGTTCAGGGCTGCCCACAGACAAAATACTGCGTGCCATAGTACCTACGACAATTTTTGTGAAGTTGTTGTTGGGGCAAGATATGAATGTCGGGCTTCAATTTTGCAAATGCAATATTGCCGCTAAAATCGGTAATTAAAACTTGATTATAAAGATATTTTTTGTTACTTGTGACGTAAGCCATATTTTCCACGATGCCGCATTTGTATTGGCTGCCAAGCCTTACAGTCTAACAGAAGATGTGCACATGGACTTATCACACGTTATAAGTGCAGCACCCTGTGTTATTTGGCGCAGGAAAAACAGCGTGTATATTTGCTGCATTCGCGATTTATGGGAAAGAAAGCGAAGGAGAGGGGGACCCGGGGAACGTGCACGGTATCCAAGGCGGCTGTACTGGTGCTGAAACCCGGAATTTGTCGATATCCTCGCCTTCCTCGACTACATCGGGGGGGGGGGGGGTGACAGAAGACCTATGAGCCCCGGGTGCCAGACGACCCAGCTACGCCACTGGGTATAAGAGCTCGTGTGGTGCGTCGGAGGTTTTCCTTTTCCCGAATCAGTCGTCCGCAGGCGTCTTCAGAAAAACTTGAAAGTGAGTAAGTTTAAATCTGTCGGTGGGTTGCCATATCTGCTTCAAGGAGACCGGGCAGGGCTGCTCGAGGCACTCACTGGACGAGTATCAGGATATTCCTAGTGGCAGCAAGATGGTGAATGCTATCTGCGAGTAGAGTGGACCGAGACGCCCTACGTATGTCATGGATGGCTTGAGTAGAGTCCGTGCAAATGATGAGTTCAGAGTATCGAGCAGCTGAGTAGTAGGTAGCAACGCGGCCAAGCCGTCTGGTATAGCGGCAAGCTCGGCAAGATACGCCGGTGGTGCCGGATCGGCAACATAGGAGCACGTCTGGCCTGCCTCTGGTATCAATGGACACACGAGAGCTGTGTGAATCATGGTGCCATTAATACTGGCATCAGTGTATGCTACAAGAGTCATATCGGCTTGATTATCGTCGACGCGAAGAAGGTGGGAAGCTTGGGCATTCGCCTGGCGAGGAACCGGGCTATGTAGACGACCAAGAGGTTTATTGTAAATGAATTATACCGTATTCCACGGAGCTACGCCGGGTCTCGTTGAAGCTGGATTGTCTCTTTCGTGTCCCAGGTACCGAGCCATTGAAGAAACCGAGCAGAAATTTAATGGCTTTACGGCGGGCGCGCATCGACATTCCTGCACGAGTTCATCTATATTGTTGAGCTGGGACTCGGCCTGTAGGGTTGGCAATGGCGCGAGATGTGATACTCCCGTAATGGCCCGCATGGCTTCGTTACTATTGCCCTCAAGGCGAGCCCATTCTGCCTTCCTGAGATGATGAAACCAAGCTCCGTACACGAGTCGTGGTTGCAATACAGATCAGACAAGAAGGCGAGCCATCTTCGTGCTCGCTCCGCCAGATTTCTTCGCAATCCGACGTATCAACTGTATCGTTTCTGCGGCCTGTTGCTTTGCATTCTTGACCCATGGTCCTCCAAGCAGATCCGGAGAACCCATTTCAAGGCTGACCACACGAAGAGTTGAAGCCTCTGGCAGTGGTTGCTGATCCAGAATTAACTGAAGAGGCCAGGGTGCCAGTAGACGGCGCCCATACTTGTTCGCCACTGACATCTACGTCGTCTTGTCCTTGGAAATTTCAATCTCTATCTGAGCACACCAGTTGTGCGTCACGTTTAGGGCCTCTTGGAGCGCTTGTTCTTGTTGGCAGACTTCCGGATGAACTGACTAAACAGTGATGCCATCTCCATACATTATGTACTGTGCGTTATGTATCGTCGCTAGCTTCGAAGCTAGTAGAAGGAGGGCAGTGTTGAAAAGGACTGGTGCGAGCACAGATCCTTGTGGGACACCCCAATGTGCGACCAACTGACCTGCTGTTTAGCCATCCAGGCGAATGGAGAAGGTACGAGGGCGCAGGAAGGCTTCGACGAATGTGCAGACACGGTGAGGGAATTGAAGCCAATGGGAAATTCTGACAATTGTGGTGTGGGGCGCGTTAAAATGTCCTGTTGCCACAACAGGGCAACCAGGGCGTTTATGTCGTAGGTGCGTCAACCAGCCGAGACACAACCGAGCCGCACGACCGCTGTAGGGGCTGGCACAGTACGAAACGATGATAACGTTTGTGCGTTGGAGGCGAACCAATACTACCACGACTTCTTGCAATAAAGTACACCTCCATGCAAGATAAGCACGGATCTGATGAAGAGGGCATCTTACAAAAACTGCAACGTTTACTGGAGGGACATCGGGCGTAGCACTCTTACGGTCCAACCTTTAAGGCGATGAGTATGCCACACATCCTGAAATGGGTGGCAGGTCGTTGTATCCTTAAAGCAGTAGAGTCCAAACACGCTGCATCCCATAGCTGAGACGCTGACGCAGCTCTCCGACTTTCCCAGCGATGCCGCGGCAGTTCGACTGTCAGATGCCTTCTGGCACACTTCAAGATGTAGTAGCGATCACAGGTTAAGATTGGCCAGTAGAACCAAGGTGAGTTGCTGGGGCTGTTGCGCAACGAAGCGAAAGAGTTCTTGGGGTGAAAGAGGTTTCAACATAGATGCCAGGTTAGCCACATGAACAGGAATAGACGTCGACGACGAATGCGACGACCGCGCTCCGTCATGACGACGCCGAGGCGCTGTTCGGCGTTCCTTAAGACGTTGGATTTTCTTTTTTTTTTGCAAGAGTGGTGAGGCGAGCATCGATCTCGAACTCTTCGTTCGCCAAAGGAAGCCGCGTGCCTTCTATCGATTGTGATGCCCGTTCTGGTCGTGAAGTGGACGACCTAACAGCTGCGCTAAATGTAGGAGTGGAAGCATCACTTGTCGCTGTACTTACTAGTGTCACCTGGCTAGCGTCCTCTTCCAGAGAGGCCACAACGGCGTAATGGTTGCACACAGGGACTTGTTTCTTTGATGGATCTCGAGGGGTCTTTGCTGGCTGTCGAGAATGGCGTTGTCGTGCTTTCTTAGTGGCCTTAAGCTTCGTGGGGCACGTCGTGGAAGTGATGTCATGATCGCTGGTTTGGCATAGGCCGCATCCAAACGATGCTGATGTCTCAGGCTCCATGGTGTCCTCCTCGGGTGGCTATGAGCAGGATGACTTCATGTGTCCCTGTCTAAAGCAAGAGTAGCAGTAGACAGCGGAAGGCTTGAACGGACGCGGGCGCAGTACGCAGCCGTAATACAGGATACGTTAAGGTGGGGAATTAGGACTTTGAAGCGTGTTTGGCATGTACGACCGCTGCCGACGTAGCGAGCAGCCACGACTTTGTGCGTGGGACATGATAGTTCCTGCAGGAGCCTTTCGGTTTCTTCGACATGGTCAACGCCATTACCCCGTAACGTCTTAAATCGGTACCACTGGTGAAGTACGCCTGGACTGGAAGGACACATTCTTCTGAGACTTGTATCTGTTGCAGTTCTTCGAGCTTATAAACTAGTGCCATAGCTGAAACCTATACTGAGACCGTATTGGTAGGTTTCTGTAGAGTGAAACCTTGGGGGCGTGTGGTGAGGGAATCGGAAAGTCTCTTCGCAGGCGTCTAGGGCCTCATGAATGGTACGGTTGGGCAGAGTGGACATGTCATATCTAGCACTAGGCTTGGTAACCACTTTGTACCACGATGTCGTTGCTGGCGCCGGAGACGCACGTGACGGTTGTGCGGGCGGGCCTTGTGATGAGCGAGGTTTTTTGCTCTCTGCTGTAGCTACATATTCAGCTACATAGGCGTCGACTGTGCACAATGCCATCTGCGGCTCCCTGACCGTTGCCACAATAGCCTCTTGACAGCTGTAATTATCCGTGACTCCCCTCAAAAACATTGCAGAAACTGTAGTGCTTCCCTTTCTACTAACGTGCCACGCCAGAGGGGACGTAGGTAGAACTGCAGAGGGGAGGGAAGAGAGGAGGCAGTTCCAATACAAAAGTGGGGCGGGGGGGGGGGGGTTGACGTGAGAAGGCAAGCAAATACTACTACTATACGACTGCAGCTGCGGGAAAATTGGATAAGCTTTAGTTCAAGGTACGGAACAGTACGTTGCTGATATTTCTGAAAAATAAACAGCATTCAAAAATACCAAGCGGACAAACTACACAGGGCGTGCAGAAGTAGAGCAGCATTAATTAAAGCGCATCGGAGGGTCCAGACGACACTACGAAACCGGTCGACCGCAAAATGAACACTTCTGTGACCGCCGGGGTAGCTCTGCAGCTACGGCACAGCTAGAGGTCGCGGATTTGCTCCCGACCGTGGCAGCCGCATTTTGACTGGGGTGAAATAGAAAGTACACGTGGAATTAGATTTTGGGGCACGTTAAAGAGCATCACGGTGTCAAAATTAATCCGGAGTCCGCTACTACGGCGTGCCTCATAATCCGATCGTGGTTTTGGCAAGTACCAGCCCCATAATCCAATTCAAGTTTAATACTTCTGCCACAATGCGATGTGCCATGTGAGGCAATGACTATGCTCAATCCTCTCAGAAGTTATGAAATATGGCGCACAACAAGGGCTCAAGCAAACACCTCTCCCTGCGTGTTCTTTGTACTATACGCAGACAAACAGCTCTGGCGCCCGCACGGTAACGTTTAACATCAACTCGGTATTCTCGTGTTAGACGAAACGTTGAAGAAATTATGCTTAACCGTAAACATCACCGCTAATGATCGTCAATCAAAGCATCCAGCACGGAAAGCTGCGCATACATCGATTCCCACTGTGCTTGGGATCTGCATATTGTTTTCAATAACCGACCTGCAGCTTTTGTTATTCGCGAAAAACCCACTCGTTCCATTGAAAACACGCTAGCTTCCTGCCGGCGCCGCTTGGGACGCTAGTTGGTACGTGTCCAGAAAAGATGGATATGACCAAGAATGCCAGTGAAGATGATATAAAGCGGTCTTAGTGCTGCGTAGCTGCACTACTCTAGAACACCATAGCTGCACTATTCGAACACGTCCTCTAGGCAGTAGCTGGTGTTCAACGGCGCTTCCAAATTCATAGATAATAAGGGTACTCTGAAATCTGACGGTTTTTTTTTTCTTTTTTTGTGCAGGCGTCCCAATTGTCAATTCGGCTCATTTATGATTGGCTATTTACTTTCTTGAACGCACCGATTTTGCCCTTTCTCTACACGTCGGTCGCTTTAAGTTCGTCACTTTAATTCAGCTTTGCTCCGAAGGAAGTTTGTGGCGTGGTATAAGCTGCGCGGGCACTCTTTCGATCCGGTGCGAGCAAAGTGGAGATGTCGAAACATTCTATGCTTATTTAATTGTTTTAGCATTTCGTGCGTGGTCAGAGTGGCGCTTCGGCCGCGTTATCAAGGGGGATTTTGTTATCAGTGTGATCAGTCGGCTTTGAGAGATGGATAATACGTGTGACGTTGGCATGAGACGAAGGGATAGCTGCAAAGCCGTGAAACATTGGTTTGTTCCTGGTTAACTTTGAGCGAACGTGCGAGAAGCAGGGGTTCTCTCGGGAAACGTGGCCACAGCGCTTGCTCACTTTGTTACCCGGCGAGGCGGCCGACGTAGTCGCTCGCTTGGATAGAGAGGAGGCAGAGGATTTCGACAAAGTGAAATCGAGTCTGCTAAAAAAGTACAGGCTGTCAGCGGAGGCGTTCCGTCGGAAGTTTCGGGAAAATGAGAAAGGCAAAAGTGAGTCATATACAGAGTTTGCGTACAGGCTTATGTCAAACATGCAGGAGTGGCTCAAAGCAGAGAAAGCGTTTGGTGACCACGAGAAAGTTCTGCAGTGTTTCGGGCTAGAACAGTTTTATAGTCGGTTACCTGAGAACGTGAGGTACTGGGTCTTGGATAGGCCAGACGTTTGTACGGTGGCTAAAGCCGCTGAGCTAGCCGAGGAGTTTGTGACGCGTCGGGCTCGCGGAGCTAAGGACGGTCAAAAGGGTGAATTTGGCTCGAAGTTTGAGAGGCCGAAGTTCACACCCATGAGAGCAAAGGGGAACACGCGTAGTGAGGATGCGAGTGAAAGCAGTCCGACCAAACGTAAAGAGACGGCGGCAGCCGAAGCCGAACGCAGAAAGCGGTTCGAGATGAGGCAAGCGCGCGTTTGTTATACGTGCCAGAAGCCGGGTCACTTTTCGGCGCAGTGTCCGGAAACAAAACCAAAAGTTGTGTTTTTTTCATTATGCAGCACTGACGAGAACATGAAGCTTCTCGAGCCTTACATGCGAGACCTCCTCGTGAACGGGAAAGAGTGCCGAGTGCTTCGCGATTCCGCAGCTACAATGGATGTAGTTCACCCGTCTTACGTAGAACCCGATATGTTCACAGGCGAGTGCGCGTGGATCAAGCAAGCCGTGGAAGCTCATAGCGTGTGTCTGCCGGTAGCAAAGGTGCTTATCGAAGGACCTTTCGGAGCGCTTGAGACGGAGGCCGCAGTGTCATCTATGCTGCCCCCCCAGTACCCGTACCTATTTTCAAACAGGTCCGATCACCTCCTGCGCGAGAAGGGGCTTTTGTTTGGTGAGGCTAGCGTTCAGGCCTTAACCAGGTCGAAGGTTCGGGAGCTCGCTGCAAAGGCGGTAGTTGCGGGGCCGACGTTGGCGAACAATGAAAAAGGGTCAGAGGCGCAGCAAGCCGATATTCAGAGCACGCCCGAACTGAATAAAATTGAGTCTGTAACGTTGAAGGCGCCAGATACTGGAGAGGAAATGCCCGACACGGGAAAGTTAGAAGAGCTATCTACAGATTTGCTCATCGCGCCTACGTCAGACGGACTTAATAGGTTGCTAAAAGTCAGCCGGTCGGCTTTGATAGCCGAGCAAAAGAAGGATGGTAGCCTAGAAAACATACGCTGCAATGTCAAGGAAGGTATCGCCAGGAAAAATGCGCGTTTTGTGGAAAGAGGTGGAGTCCTGTACCGGAAGTATCTAGACCGCAGAGGAGTGGAGTTCGATCAGCTGATCGTTCCTCAATGCTATCGTCAGGATCTGTTGCGCTTGTCGCATGGGGGTTCGTGGTCCGGACACCTTGGAGTTAAGAAAACTAAGGACCGTCTCTTGCAAGAGTACTATTGGCCAGGGTGTTTTCGGGACGCAGACCATTTCGTGAGGACATGTGACACCTGTCAGCGGGTGGGCAAACCAGGGGACAAATCAAGGGCGCCGTTGAGATTGGTACCTATCATTACGGAGCCTTTTAGACGGCTCGTTATTGATACAGTGGGACCTCTGCCGGTAACAGCCACGGGGTACAGACACATTTTGACTGTGATCTGCCCAGCGACAAAGTTCCCTGAAGCAGTGCCGCTTAAAGAACTCAGCTCAGTTGAGATAGTCAATGCACTACTGTCCATATTTGCGCGAGTTGGTTTTCCTGCGGAAATCCAATCAGATCAGGGCACAGTGTTTACTAGCGCTTTGACGACAACTTTTCTCGAAAGGTGTGGGGTAAAGCTGTTACACAGCTCAGTGTACCACCCACAGTCGAATTCCGTTGAGAAGCTCCACTCCGTCATGAAGCGCGTGTTGAGAGCATTGTGTTTTGAACATCGAACTGACTGGGAGCTGTGTCTGCCTGGGGTGATGTTTGCATTAAGGACCGCGCCGCATGCAGCTACGGGGTTTTCGCCAGCTGAGCTGGTGTACGGTCGCTCGCTTCGGTCTCCGCTTCGCATGCTTCGAGAATCGTGGGAAGGCAGGGGCGACGACCCAGTCGTGGTGGAGTACGTGCTTAAGCTCCCCGAACGCTTAAGAAGGGCACAGGAGTTGTCAGGTGAAGCAATGGCAAAGGCCCAGCAGAGGGCCAAGGTCTATTATGATCGGACCGCCAGGGCCCGTCGTTTTGAGGTGGGCGATGAGGTCATGATATTGCGCACATCGCTAAACAACAAACTAGACGTGCAGTGGGAGGGCCCAGCACGAATTGTTCAGAAACTGTCGGACGTTAACTACGTGGTAAGTCTGCCAGGAAAGCGGAAAGCACAGCAAGTTTACCACTGTAATCTGCTCAAACCTTATAGACAAAGGGAAGCAGTGGTGTGCATGATGGTAAACGTTCCTGAAGAGCTTCCGGTCGAGCTTCCGGGACTAGGCTCAGTGACGAACAGGGAAGACACCGGTCAAGTCATTAGTGACTTAGTCAGTGGAGCATCGCTGTCGCGTGAACAGAAAACCGAACTACACCAGCTCTTACAAGAGTTTCAAGGTATGTTCTCTGAGAGGCCTGGTAGGACTTCTGTCCTTACTCATGACATAGAACTTACCTCCCCAGAGCCAGTACGATCCAAGGCGTATCGGGTGTCACCCCGCCAGAGCGATATTATGGAGGCTGAGGTAAAGAAAATGCTACAGCTCGGTGTTATTGAGGCAGGTGAGAGTGATTATACCTCCCCTTTGATTTTAGTTGAGGTACCGGGCAAGGAACCTCGTCCTTGCGTCGACTACCGCAGGCTTAATTCCATCACTAAGGATCAAATTTATCCGATCCCTAACATCGAGGAGCGCCTTGAGAAAGTTAGTAGCGCTCAGTTTATTTCCACCCTAGATCTTGTCAGGGGTTATTGGCAGGTTCCACTTACAGAAGAGGCTAGTAGGTATGCGGCGTTCATTTCACCAATGGGAACATTCCGTCCTAAAGTGTTGAGTTTTGGTTTGAAGAACGCGCCATACTGTTTTTCAAGCCTCATGGATAAAGTGTTGCGGGGACAGCAAGAATTCGCTTTACCGTATCTAGACGACGTAGCGATATTCTCCGCATCCTGGTCTGAGCATATGGCACACTTGCGGGCAGTGCTAACCCGCCTGCGCGAAGCGGGCTTGACAGTCAAGGCTCCTAAGTGCCAGTTAGCACAGGCCGAGGTTGTCTACCTCGGTCACGTGATTGGTCAGGGTCGTCGCCGCCCCTCTGAAATAAAAGTGGCCGCTGTACGAGACTTTCCGCAACCGCGCACGAAGACCGATATTCGGTCGTTCTTAGGTGTCGCCGGCTACTATCAGAGGTACATCCCCAGGTACTCTGATATCGCGGCTCCCCTGACGGATGCTCTAAGAAAAACAGAGCCCCAAACAGTCGTATGGGACGAGACAAAGGAAAGAGCTTTTAGCGCCCTAAAGAGCGCCCTAACAAGCCAGCCTGTGCTACGATCGCCAGACTACACAAAAGGGTTCGTAGTTCAGTGCGATGCTAGTGAGCGAGGCATGGGCGTTGTACTGTGCTAACGGGAAAATGGAGAAGTAGAACACCCCGTCCTGTATGCTAGTCGTAAGCTGACCAGTCGTGAGCAGGCGTATAGCGCCACCGAGAAAGAGTGTGCATGTCTCGTGTGGGCCGTTCAGAAATTGTCATGCTATCTAGCCGGCTCGAGGTTTATCATTGAGACGGATCACTGCCCTCTCCAATGGCTGCAGACCATCTCTCCCAAAAATGGCCGCCTCCTGCGCTGGAGCCTCGCTTTGCAACAATATTCCTTTGAGGTGCGTTACAAAAAGGGGAGTCTCAACGGTAACGCCGATGGCTTAAGTCGAAGCCCCTAACGTAGGAATCAGCCTCAAAATTCTTTGTTACTGATGTTTTTCTTCCTGAGCAGGATTTTTTAACATATTGCTTTTGTTTAGTGTTTCAAAGTGATGATATGCTTTCTAGTGCAATTTTCCAATTTGTGGACGCGTTCTGAGTGATGCTAGACTACTGTAAGGAACTAGGCAGTGGTATAAAAGGGGAAAGAGCCTGGCAGGGCTTAGTGAGGGTTGTGCCGTGCTTGCTGACTGAGCGGTTGAGTTTCAGCGTAGTTCTAACGCTTGCCGGGAACGAGAACAAAAATGTGAACTCTCCCTAAGTCACTTTGCAGTGTCCTGTGCGAACCTGAACGAGAGAACGAGGCCTTCTCTGTGCGCTGCGCTCAAGAAACGTCGAGGGACGCCCGACTTCGGTTATGAGCATCATCGAGCGACATCCCTCCGGACAGCGGATGCAGTCCCCTGTCCATCGGGATCTCCTTCCCCCGGCGGGGCGGTCTGTTACGTTTCGCCTACGACGCGCGGTTTAGCCGGCGCGACTGCAACAAAGCGGCAGACATTTTGGCCCGTTCGGCGTCGCCGCTACGCTCCCCGCCAAGCGCGTCCAGGCATGTTCCGATGCCACGTGTCTTCATGTGCGTGTGTGAGTGTATGTGCCATTGTGCCCGACCGGCGGCGATACGACAGCAGGGGTCACCTTCTCCTGCCAGCCATTGTGCCCGACCGGAGGCGATACGACAGTAGGAGTTACCTTCTCCTCCCAGCCATTGTGCCCGACCGGAGGCGATACGACAGTAGGGGTCACGTTCTCCTCCCAGCCATTGTGCCCGACCGGAGGCGATACGACAGTAGGAGTTACCTTCTCCTCCCAGCCATTGTGCCCGACCGGAGGCGATACGACAGTAGGAGTCACCTTCTCCTCCCAGCCATTGTGCCCGACCGGCGGCGATACGACAGTAGGAGTTACCTTCTCCTCTTTGTGCCCGACCGGCGGCGCCACGACAGTATGCGTCACCTTATCTCATTGTACAATCACGTGCTCGTCTATTGAGGGGTTCCTTCTTGCCCTCAACTGCGAGAGTATAAAAACAGCTGCCCCCGGACGCAAAAGGAGGGCTCCGATTTCTTCTGTTGAGTAAAGTGCTCTCCCGTCTCTCTACTTCGGTCAACCTGACCGCCAACTCTTTGCGATGTTAAAATAAACAAGTTGTTTTGTTGTTACCAGTCGACTCATGCTTTGCCGGGACCTTCGGATGCTTCCATTTGTACCTCAGGCCGCCAGGCCAACGCTACCCTTGGGGCTTGCGACCCAGGTGCAACAACGGGCGTCAGCGCCGAGTTCCCAACAGGTCGTACCATCGGTCCGACCACAACTACCGTTGCCATCGGTGGGATTCAAACACCGTTGTATCCTTAAAGCAGTAGAGTCCAAATACGCTGCATCCCATAGCTGAGACGCTGACGCAGCTCTCCGACTTTCCCAGCGATGCCGCGGCAGTTCGACTGTCAGATGCCTTCTGGCACACTTCAAGACGTAGCAGCGATCACAGGTTAAGATTGGCCAGTAGAACCAAGGTGAGTTGCTGGGGCTGTTGCGCAACGAAGCGAAAGAGTTCTTAGGGTGAAAGAGGTTTCAACATAGATGCCGGGTTAGCCACATGAACAGGAATAGACGTCGACGACGAATGCGACGACCGCGCTCCGTCATGACGACGCCGAGGCGCTGTTCGGCGTTCCTTAAGACGTTGGATTTTCTTTTTTTTTTGCAAGAGTGGTGAGGCGAGCATCGATCTCGAACTCTTCGTTCGCCAAAGGAAGCCGCGTGCCTTCTATCGATTGTGATGCCCGTTCTGGTCGTGAAGTGGACGACCTAACAGCTGCACTAAATGTAGGAGTGGAAGCATCACTTGTCGCATAACTTACTAGTGTCACCTGGCTAGCGTCCTCTTCCAGAGAGGCCACAACGGCGTAACGGTTGCACACAGGGACTTGTTTCTTTGATGGATCTCGAGGGGTCCTTACTGGCTGTCGAGAATGGCGTTGTCGTGCTTTCTTAGTGGCCTTAAACTTCGTGGGGCACGTTGTGAAAGTGATGTCATGATCGCTGGTTTGGCATAGGCCGCATCCAAACGATGCTGATGTCTCATGCTCCATGGTGTCCTCCTCGGGTGGCTATGAGCAGGATGACTTCATGTGTCCCTGTCTAAAGCAAGAGTAGCAGTAGACAGCGGAAGGCTTGAACGGACGCGGGCGCAGTACGCAGCCGTAATACAGGATACGTTAAGGTAGGGAATTAGGACTTTGAAGCGTGTTTGGCATGTACGACCGCTGCCGACGTAGCGAGCAGCCACGACTTTGTGTGTGGGACATGATAGTTCCTGCAGGAGCCTTTCGGTTTCTTCGCCATGGTCAACGCCATTAACCCAGTAACGTCTTAAATCGGTACCACTGGCGAAGTACGCCTGGACTGGAAGGACACATTCTTCTGAGACTTGTATCTGTTGCAGTTCTTCGAGCTTATAAACTAGTGCCATAGCTGAAACCTATACTGAGACCGTATTGGTAGGTTTCTGTAGAGTGAAACCTTGGGGGCGTGTGGTGAGGGAATCGGAAAGTCTCTTCGCAGGCGTCTAGGGCCTCATGAATGGTACGGTTGGGCAGAGTGGACATGTCATATCTAGCACTAGGCTTGGTAACCATTTTGTACCACGATGTCGTTGCTGGCGCCGGAGACACACGTGACGGTTGTGCGGGCGGGCCTTGTGATGAGCGAGGTTTTTTGCTCTCTGCTGTAGCTACATATTCAGCTACATAGGAGGTAGTTTCCAGCCCACCGCGTCGACTGTGCACAATGCCCTCTGCGGCTCCCTGACCGTTGCCACAATAGCCTCTTGACAGCTGTAATTATCCGTGACTCCCCTCAAAAACATTGCAGAAAGTGTAGTGATTCCCTTTCTACTAACGTGCCACGCCAGAGGGGACGTAGGTAGAACTGCAGGGGGGAGGGAAGAGAAGAGGCAGTTCCAATAGAAGAGCGGGGGGGGGGGGGGTTGACGTGAGAAGGCAAGCAAATACTACTACTATACGACTGCAGCTGCGGGAAAATTGGATAAGCTTTAGTTCAAGGTACGGAACAGTACGTTGCTGATATTTCTGAAAAATAAACAGCATTCAAAAATACCAAGCGGACAAACTACACAGGGCGTGCAGAAGTAGAGCAGCATTAATTAAAGCGCATCGGAGGGTCCAGACGCCACTACGAAATCGGTCGACCGCAAAATCAACACTTCTGTGACCGCCGGGGTGGCTCTGCAACTACGGCACAGCTAGATGTCGCGGATTTGCTCCCGACCGTGGAAGCCGCATTTTGACTGGGGTGAAATAGAAAGCACACGTGGAATTACATTTTGGGGCACGTTAAAGAGCATCACGGTGTCAAAATTAATCCGGAGTCCGCTACTACGGCGTGCCTCATAATCCGATCGTGGTTTTGGAAAGTACCAGCCCCATAATCCAATTCAAGTTTAATACTTCTGCCACAATGCGATGTGCCATGTGAGGCAATGACTATGCTCAATCCTCTCAGAAGTTATGAAATATGGCGCACAACAAGGCCTCACGCAAACACCTCTCCCTGCGTGTTCTTTGTACTATACGCAGACAAACAGCTCTGGCGCCCGCACGGTAACGTTTAACATCAACTCGGTATTCTCGTGTTAGACGAAACGTTGGAGAAATTATGCTTAACCGTAAACATCACCGCTAATGATCGTCAATCAAAGCAGCCTGCACGGAAAGCTTCGCATGCATCGATTCCCACAGTGCTTGGGATCTGCATATTGCTTTCAATAATCGACCTGCAGCTTTTGTTATTCGCGAAAAACCCACTCGTTCCATTGAAAACACGCTAGCTTCCTGCCGGCGCCGCTTGGGTCGCTAGTTGGTACGTGTCCAGAAAAGATGGATATGACCAAGAAAGCCAGTGAAGATGATATAAAGCGGTCTCAGTGCTGCGTAGCTGCACTATTCGAACACGTCCTCTAGGCAGTAGCTGGTGTTCAACGGCGCTTCCAAATTCATAGATAATAAGGGTACTCTGAAATCTGACGGTTTTTTTTTCTTTTTTTGTGCAGGCGTCCCAATTGTCAATTCGGCTCATTTATGATTGGTTATTTACTTTCTTGAACGCACCGATTTTGCCCTTTCTCTACACGTCGGTCGCTTTAAGTCCGTCACTTTAATTCAGCTTTGCTCCGAAGGAAGTTTCTGGCGTGGTATAAGCTGCGCGGGCACTCTTTCGATCCGGTGCGAGCAAAGTGGAGATGTCGAAACATTCTATGCTTATTTCATTGTTTTAGCATTTCGTGCGTGGTCAGAGTGGCGCTTCGGCCGCGTTATCAAGGGGGATTTTGTTATCAGTGTGATCAGTCGGCTTTGAGAGATGGATAATACGTGTGACGTTGGCATGAGACGAAGGGATAGCTGCAAAGCCGTGAAACCTTCTGTTGGTGCTACTTCCGTACCATTATCAAGGTGATGCGCTGTGGCTTCGGGTTTGCGACAGGCGATGGAGTTGCTTTGGATCAAATTATTTGAGGGCGTTGCTTCATGGATGCGGGTGGGAGCGCAGTCACATGGTATTTTTCATATTTCTTGAGGTTTGTTTGCCAGTCGGAGAAAATTGTACGCAACTAGTAGGTCGCTGAATACACAGCAGTTACATATCATTTGGGGGCGCCTACAGATGCCTCATTGACATTTTGATAATTAAGACAGTACTTCTCGAATTAAACAATTAATTGTAGTTGCCAGATTAAATTTCGGGGACGAAATAATTACTGGCGGCTACTCCACTGTACCGGAAACAATATGCACTAGGTTTTCTTCGAGTAACGCAACTACTACTTTTTTGAGTCTTGGTGCGTGATAGTTGGGGCACCCTGTGTAATTCACTAAGCAACCAAAATGAGGCCAAGCCGGATTCACTCGAAATCAGAATCAACAGCAGTCATGCTGCTGATTCTGATCCACGACTTCGTGCGTAGCAGTGTAGCGCCATTGCGGCCATAGCCAATAAACAACCAAGGTGGGTTGGAGCGAACATGGCGCCGGGACCCCGACGATATGATCACGAACGCCTCACTTGGACTGTGTGACGACGACGCAATAACGACAATAGCATGACAACAACGTGGTGACTATACTGCAAAAAACTGCCGTGGAATAACAGCAGTTCGGTGAATGAGGTGGCATGACGACGGCCGTATATGAAAACAAAGGAATGAAGAAGGAACAACGACAGACGGCATGACGACGACGGCGCGGCGATAATTGGACGACGAAGGTGGAATGAGGACGATATGACTGCGAATAGATAACGACTGTATTACGATGATGCACTTACGGAAATGGCGTGACAAGGGCGGAATGGTAACAATACGATTATGGCGGCGCGATGACGGTATGATCGCGATTGAGCGATGGCGATTGGGTATGTTCCACACGGTCTGTGCCGGTTTGTAAGGAACCCCGCTGATGCCAACTTAGCTTACTGCGTATGTGCCGCTAAGTGGGTGCAGCTCTTCAATGAGCGTTCTTGACGCCAACTTTGCTAAATAGGTATGTACCACTGGGAATCTACCGCTCTGCAATGATGAAAACGATCCCCTAAATTTATGTCATGCTGACTGGAATCGAATCCACGTCCCAAGTGTTCCTCGAGGACAGCAACCCGACGCATTAGCAGGCTGCGCCACAAATGCAATGGGTATGTGCCGCTCTTCAATGAACGCCTTTCATGGCCACGCTTTTGCGAACCGTACCATGAATGCATCGGGCACGTTCTGCTTTCCAATGAACCTCTCGCCAACTTGGCTCGCTGAGTATGCGCCACTGGGTGTGCGGCAAGCGAGGGAACTATTGTCACCGTTCGCAGGCACCGTTACGCCATGTTTTGCATCTCGGAGGACACGCGCGAACTTCTCGACAGCGCCAATAGAAGGTACAGCGCCTCCAGAAATAAGCGCGAGAGGAGCCCGGTTGCCGCATGACGCGTTTGGAAGCGTTCGCACGCACTGGCGCGCCACGCGTTTCGGAGGCCATGCGAAGGGATCGCGGAGGCGGTGCTGGATCACAGGGCAGTGCAAAAGAGGAGTCCCGCTTCAGTACACGCCTCATACACACGTCGTTTCAGCGGTGGCTATACGTTGCGTCGCTATATTGATTCAATGCTAGGCGCATTACCGTCGACAGTCATGGTGAAAGTGGTTTCGCCGACTATTCATTCTTAATTCTGAAACATTGCCTCTTACCAATTACGAGAGATTAGCTAAGAAGCAGGAAAACTGGCAACTGCCGAAAAACTGATTAGATTACGGTATGGGTGCGGTTTTTTTAAGGGAATGTTATTTTATTCAGGCTGATTCCAGATGGTTTGCTCGATAAATTTAGGGCATTGTTTTCCTTGTTGCTGTTACTTTTTATATTTGTTCCCTCTTTGCTTTCAAGCTGGTGGCTCTCGAGAAATCGTTTCCGATTAAAATTTATATGTCATTGTTCGCACTAGACTTCATTAACGCTAACCGGTTCTGGGCCAAAGCCCCTCTAGTCGGTGTGCGCTATTTCGCGCAGGGAAAATAAAGAACGTTCTCGTGCCACTTTTCGCGCGTTCGTCGTCGTGTTCTTCCCATTCTTAGGGTTGGCGTCTGACACCAAGTGGCGAAAGGAATTTCATCCAACCATCTTCGTCGAAATGAGGCGCGTCTTCTCCTGCGATGGTTAACGTCCCGCACCTCGCGCACAAAGAGCTTTCTCTGACCGGACCTTTTATTAGGCCTCGTCGAAATGAAGCGTGACTTTCTAATTCGCCATGACCGTTTCGAGTGTACCTGTCGTCCGGAAGCCTCGCAGTGTACAGCCTCTTTTGTGTATGTGTGTGTGTGTGTGTGTGTGTGTGTGTGTAGAGAGGCCCTTTTCTCGATTTGGACCTAGAAGAGAATTTCCACGAACCCGCAAAGCGCAGAAGAGGCGGGACGACTTCTTCCTTTCAACAGGATCGGTATAGCCAGAGGAGGAAGGGCCCTGTTTCTGTGCCTGTCACGTGACATCGACGGAAGCAAGGTCCCGCCCACGATTGTAGAGAGCCTATTTAAGAGGCTCCGAAATGTACTTTTGATCACTTCATGCTCTTCACATTTTCTTTCATCTACCTTTGAATAAACCGTGCAAGTTTCGCACTAGAAAATCGACTCGCCCTTGCTTGGTCGCCATGGTCTACTGGATGCCTGCAGCCGGCCGACAACGCCACGCTACCCGATAAGTAACGTCGGTCGAGCTTCGATAGGCAGGCGCCGCTGCTACTCGGCAGCAGTACGATGCGCTAGCCTGGAGTGCGCAACACCATCTAGCTCCGATGCCGCCCATCATGCCAGCGTACCCATACTGCCCCTCCCTCTGCGAAGGCGCTGACGGCAATGACAAACTGCCAGTCGCTGCGGTGACTTCGGTCCCAAATTCCTTGCCTCAATATATCGCGAAATGAGAACACCTATGCAGCTGCGCTAAAATTTCGCATTAGGGAATATTGTAATCTTCGTACATTTTTAAACTTTTATTGCGCACCAGATTCCATTCACGCAAACCGATTCTCGGTGGTATAATCTTGACCGGGTGAGGTGGGTCTTCACCGCAGGAATCAGGAAACGACGACGGAGCCGGGCATAGTGATGATGAAAAAGTATAGAAAAGACTGTAGTCACTTATTGGTACACGGATGTGACTTTGGATGGATGGATGTTATGAGCACGACCTACTGTATAAAGGGCGACCTGCGCATCCCGTGGTCGCCTCCGGCAGCGCGCGGCCGAAGAAATACCACGTGATCATTGAGTAGGGACCAAGCGTGCCGATAGAGGCCGCCAGTGCTCACCCTCACAGCAACGCCCGAAACGCTCCGGCCCTGCTTTAAGGAGTACGGCGATGACGGTAAAAATTCGCAGAGGAGCTGCAGTAAACTCGGCATTTCACATTATTGACAGGGTGCGGCTAGAAAAATGCGCGTCGATACATGCGATACATGCCCCAGATATTTGGGATCTTCTCTGTGCAGTGCAATGAAATTTTAAACTACTTTGAAGGCGCGGCCGCGCGGCTGCTAGGATTGAAATAGCGTAATCCCTTAGAGCTTTTTTTTTCCCTCATTGTCTGCTAAAATGTTGGTTAGTGCTGTGGTGCCAATAAGGCCTGGTGCGCACTTTCCGCGCTAGCCGAGGTCTGAGCGCGCCCGCTCTTCATTCTCCCGTAGGTTTCGCTAGTCCCGAGCCGGACGCAATGAACGCACTACGTACCGCTTTGCAGGGCCCACGCGTTCCTTTGCTGCATTCGCCACGTTTACTGAAGTGACGTGCTGTTGAGAGCGCGGCTGAACGTGAGTAGGTTTAATTGCAGTGCATGCCACAATCGTAAAAATGTGCTGTTATTGACGTATTTATTTACGCCACTTTACCAAATGATAACGAAAGTCTAGCTTGAAAAATTCGAAGGGCGCTTTATTGTGCCATTACACAGATAGTCACTACGCGAGCCGGCGTATGTCGGAATTGGCTCCGTAAGCGTGTTCGGAGTCGGTGCATGTGGCCAGTGCCACGCGCTATGCGTCGTCGTTTGACGTTCGCCGCAAGCGCGTGTTTATCGCGGAGGCCGACTACATAACCGCTTGCCAGAGAACAGGCGTGCGCATGCAACATGGAAGGAGAAGGGAGTGACACTACCGATACAGAGAGCTGTGTTTATGGCTGTACAGAAATCGCGAGACAATGTGCCCAACAACGATGAATAAAGAAGATTAATAATCTTGCATAACTTATGGTATGTATCATTCATAAGCAATTTGCATCACTACACAAGGCACACGTATAGCATAACCATAAGCTTACCAAAGCATATCCATAAGTGAAACCGTAAGCATATATAACCATAGGCTAAATCACAAAGCACAAGCTAAACCGTAAGCATATCCATAACTTAAACCATAAGCATATACAAAAGGTAAACCGTAAGCATATCCATAGGCTAAATCATAAAACATAACCATAAGCTAAACCGTAAGAATAATCATAGGCTAACTCATAAAGAATAGCTATAAGCTAAACCATAAGCATCACCGAACCTTTTTGTATCGAGATATCCAGGCTTAACCTTAGCTAAGCCCCAGCCAATTTTTTTTTGTTCACGTTTCAACCATTGGTTTCTAATATCGGTCACGGGGAACTCATGAAATGAAATTCCTCTTGATGCTCGGCCGCTTGACTTTCACAACGGTATGCAGAAGTAAACCGTCGTGCATGAAGAAGCCGCAAACGCGAAAGCCGGTGCCCACGGGGCTGAGAATCACAGTGTCACTGAAATCGAATCTGGTAATGAAGATCTAGCGACACCAACAGATCACCAAGCACTCAGCTAATCGATTGTTTCGCGCGCGTGCGTTTGCGTCCTTCCGTGCTCTCGCTGAAAATACTTGCTGCCCGTGCGTGCGGCCGGCCACGGGATTGGGGTAGGTGGGGCCACGGGGTGGGGCTGAGCACTAGCGCCACTGTTCGCGGCGGCGGTTTGGAAAACTAAAAAAAGCCCCACAAGCAAAAGTAAATCAGCGGCTCTGGCGCAGCGCCGCACGCGCAGGTCGGCCCTTATACGTGGCCGTGATTATGAGCGTCCCATTTGGAACGGGGCGGTGGGTTGCGCCACCAAGCTCTTGCTATTACACTGCTTAATGTCCTACCTAGCTTAAACAATGAAATTAGAAGAAAAAACACTATGAACTACCACGCCCAAATTTTCTGATCCCCTATTGCGAACTGTGCTTTTGTACGTATCCGTCTTTTGTCGTTTCCCTACTTTTCTTCCAGCAATCCTCCAATCGCCTCTTACTAATGCCTATTGCGGACATGTTTGCGTTACCACTGCTCCGGCTGAACCCAAGCACTTCAAGGAGGCCAGTGGTGCCTAAATCGACCGCTGGGTAGACATCTTCACATTCTAATAAAACATGCTCCGTCGTTTCCCTAGCTTTACCGCAGCAAGCACATGCTTCTTCTTCCTTCTTATATCTCGCTTTATAGGCGCGTGTTCTAAGGCATCCCGATCTCGCTTCCAAAAGTAATGAGCTTCCCTTTGAGTTATCATAAATAGTTTCTTTCCTGATTTCGTTTTTTCCTCTTAAGTAGTTACTCATGGCAGGTTTCTTTTCCATTGCCGCCACCCATGAAATTATTTCAGCCTCACTGACTTTCCGCTTGACCTTCTTTGTTGTTGAGTTGCCCACCCTACAGACCACATACTTGCTGGTAAGCTTCCTAGTTGTTTTCTTCCACTTTGAATCAATGTTTATCTTGTACAGATACATAAACACTCTCCCAGCCCATTTACTTTCTTCCATATATTCCCCAGCCGTTCTTCATATTCAATTTTACTGCGAGCTTCCCTCACTTAAAAACTAGTCCAGCCCATATCACCCTGCACAGCTTCATTTGTAGTCTTCCCGTGAGCGCCCAATGCGAGTCGACCCATGACCTTTGGTTCCCGTCGAGTACTGTTTGTACCCATGATTTAAAGCAAACAACCGCATTTCCAAAAGTAAGTCCTGTAACCACTACACTTTTCCATATACATCGGAGGACCTCGTACCTATTGTATCCCCATAGCGCTATGTGCTTCATTATGGCTGCATTTCTCTTCCCCTTTAGTGTTATGGTTTTTTCCTGTGTTTCCATATATCAATTGCCTTCGTTTATCCATATACCAAGGTATTTATATTCTGTTACCCGAAGTATTTCCTGTCCCTGTATCGCCACTGTCTGTTCATATTTTTCACTGAATACCATAACACTTGATTTTCTCAGACTAAATTTCAAACCTAAATTCTTGCCTTCCTGTCCACAGATATTAGCCAGACGTTGCAAATCACTTTGCTTGTTAGCTAGCAACACAATGTCATCCGCATAAAATAAACCTGGGAGTTGCTGCTCTACTACTGTACCCGCCTGTTTGTATGAGAGATTAAACCCGATATTACTTCCTTCTAGCGCCTTCTCCATCCTCACCATGTACATCATAAAGAGCAGCGGGGATAAAGGGCACCCCTGCCTCAGTACTTTGTTGATATGAACTTTCTCCTCGCTCCTCATCCCTTCCCATTCAACGCAAACGATATTTTCTAGGCAAATCTCTCTCAAAAGCTGTAGACAATCGTTACCTAAGACTTCCCCTTCCAGAATATCCCCAAAAATGTTGCAATCTACGTTGTCGTAGGTTCCTGTAATGTCTAAAAAGGCGACATACAACGGTCTGCTTTCTGCTTTCGATATTTCAATACACTGAGTAAAACGCCTACCTATTCTGAAGCCATTCTGAAGCTCTCCCAAAATGAAAATATTCTCTACCCATGCTTGAAGCTTTAATCTGATAGCCTGCGCTGCCAGCCTGTATATTTCCGATGTAATGGTCAACGGTTTATACGAGTGAATTCTGTCTTTCTCCCCCTTACCTACATAAATTAAATTCATTCTACTTTGTCGCCAACTGTCTGGTGTTCGTCTATCTTTTAGAGTTTTTTCAACTGATTTCACCAGAGCTTCCTTACTTTTTGAACCTAGCTCATTTACCAGCCTAACGGGAACCTCGTCTAGCCCTGTGGCTGTGCGCTTAGGAATTTTACCTTCCGCTTTCTTCCAGTTTAAATTTCTCAGCACCAGCTTCTTTTCCACTCAGATCTCTTTCATGCTCTTTTTTTCTTCAAATACAACCTAGTCATTGCCTTGGAAAGATTCGGCTGTTACTTTTCGGATGTAATTTATTGCCGCTTCTCCGTCCAGTCTGTTTTCATCTTCGTCTAGGAAAAGTTGTATTGTTGTTGACTTCCTGCCTAATAATTTTATGTGGTTTCAAAATATTCTAGGTGCGGCCTTCTGTTTCTCACGTATTTCTGACCAACCAACGTTCACTTTCACCTTTTAATTTTGCTTGCACCAGTATTTGAATCATAGACTTTTTCTCCCGCGGTATATTTCCCATTTACTGGTTACTTCATCCTGCGGCAACTGCGGCTTCTTTGCCTGCCTGTGCTCTCGAGATGCTTTCTGTCGTTCGGCAAGAGCATTCGCCTCGGGCTCGATATCACGGCAAGCGGCGGCCGTCCTCGACAGCGAGGGAGCCGCGGGTCAGCACATCGTCAAATGGTTTCCAGCCCACATGGGGACCGATGTGCACCCCGAATTTCCCAACGCCAACGAGCTGGCGCACGGACGCGCGCGAGGACTCACGCACCGCGGGGAGGGAGGGGAGCACCGAGACCCGCTGCTCACCTTCAACGAAATAACAACACACTATCAGGTGTCGAGGAGGCCCTTCCCACTCCCCCACGCTAAACTCAATAGACCACAGTCATCGATATTCAGAATGCTTCAGACAGGGTCGTTCCCCTCGAGAGGCAGACTGAGCCGTTATTCACCAGAAGTAGAGCCGCAATGTCCGGATTGTGGCGAATCGTACTGCTCGCTAGCGCACATGCTCTGGCAATGCTCCGCGTTAAGCGGCACCGTGTTCACTAAAGAAGAAGACTGGGTGGACGCCCTGGAAGACGACGACCGACAGGTCCAGCTCCGGGCCGTCCAGAGGGCTCACGAAAGGGCGGAGGCTCACGGGCTTCCCGTCCCAACGTGGGTGCGGCCCGCGACCCCTGCCGGCCACTAAACCAAGAGTGGGTGGGGAGGGGTTCCTCAGGACACAATAAAGTTATTTCCTCCTCCTCCTGCTGTCGTTCGGTGATCGCTTCTCGTATTTCCTTGTTCCACCAGCTTTCCGGTTTCTTTTTCCCTTTCCAACGAACATGTTTTATTTCTGTTGTTATTACACTTAGAAGCTCACCATATCCCCAATCTTTACTTGGCTATTTGCCAAGCTTTACCTAGACTCTAGTGACTACATTTGCTATTTTTCAGCGTTCAAATTTGGACTCGCCACTTTGCTTTCTTTCCCAACTACATTTCTCGTTTTCAGAATGATGCGTTTATGGTCACTCTCTATGCTGCTATACCCTTCCTCATCAATGACCGTTTCTCTCAACTTATCATGAATTCCTTCTGTCATCAGACAGTAATCGATGGTCGATTGCCGGTTTCCCACTTCCCACGTGATCTGTCCTTCACACTTAGGCCCTGTGTTCACGATAACGAGGTTATGTTGCTCACAAAAGTCTAGCATTGACTTCCCGTTATTGTCGGTATAGCCATCTAAATCCTGTATGTGGACATTCATGTCACCTAACAGGACAATTTCAGAACCATTCCCGAAACCCTCAACACCAGAGCTTATTCATTCCACTAACTCTTTATTCTTCTCTGTGCAATTTTTTTCCGGTCCACAAATACGTAACGCCCAGCCAAGTTTCTTTCCCACTCATTGTACCTGAAAACCAAAAATGCTCTTGACATTGTGAATTTACTCTTTTCAATTTGGCTCCCTGATGGATGAGCATTCCGACTCCCCCTCCCTTTCTTTCCGACTTAGTTCTGTTGCACTCCTTCCCAAACATAATTCTCAATAACTGGCGGCTCTTCTGAGTCTCTAAGGTGCGTTTCTGTAACCGCATACACTCCTATTTGTTTTCTATTTGACTGCTCCTCAATCTCTGCCCACTTTTCCTTTCTTCTGCCGCCCTGCATGTTTATGTAGCCTATTGCATGGCGAGCTCTTTTTCTTGCTTACCTTCTTTTTCTGTTATCGAAGGCGATGCTCTTCTGATGTTCCACTAGGGGACGTTCTTCATTACTATCTACTCTGACCTCCTGAGCGCCCGCGGGCCCCCTAAAAAACAACAGCGCGACCAACATTTCGCCAGCCCACTTCCTGTGCCAGCCTGTAATTGAAGTGCATCCCGTCTCGTTTAAAACCACCACACCTTCTCAACTCCCTGTTTACTGCGACCACCTCGAAGCCTTTCTCTCAGCTCATTTTCCATATTGCCTCATTAGCAGCCATTACGGCTCTTTGTACGTGACTGTCACATACAGGCACCTCCGGCACCGTGCACGCCCCGATCTGCAGCTGAGGGGATAGGTCGTGGAAGTCGTCCACCCCCTTCGGCAAGCGCTGGGCTAGTCCTTGCCCTTTCCTGTTTAGGGCGTCGTTTAGCCCACCTGCTACTATGACACGGTTGTGCACGTGGGCATTTTCCGCGAGCTCTGCATTTGCTCGCTCTATCATAGAACCCAGCGTCCGCCCTGGAAATGTCCCTACCGCCATTCTTTTGTCGCCTTTCACCCTCTCCACAATTGCTTTTGAGCACCCATCCAGGTTTGAGTCGCAAGCGATAATCACCATTTCACTTTCTCCTACCTCGCCATGCTTCCCTTTGTCCATTTCTGCGTGATTCGCACTCCACAAGGGGCATTGTCCCCTGGGCTCCTGCTTTTTCCGCGTGGCGGCCTCAAGGTAGGTCCTGTTCTGCCCCTCTGGGCGATCCTACCGCTTGCCACCAGCTTGTTCTGCCCCTCTGGGCGATCCTACCGTTAGCAACCAGCTTTTTGCATTTGAAGGCGATCCCACTGCAAGCGACCTGTCTCTCGAAGCTCCACCGACATTCCTTATTGGGTAGCGTGGCGTTGTCGGCGAGCTGCAGGCCTCCGGTAGACCATGGCGACCCAGCAAGGACGAGACGACGTTTTGCTAGTGCGAAACTTGCACTATTTTATTTCATGGTAGTTGAAAGGAAATAAGAGGAGAATGAAGTAACAAGTATGAAGTACATGGCATGAAGTATCTATCACAAATACAATTCGGAGCCCCTTAAATAGGCTCTCTTACAATGGTGTGGGCGGGACCTTGCTTGCGTCGATGACACGTGACAGGCACAGAGAGAAGGCCCCTCCTCCTGCAATACCAGGCACGGGTAGGAGAACTTCATTCTCTTTTCGACGAATCTAAGGGGAGCGGAAGAGTGAATGACCTCTCCGGTGCTCGTGGGCTCGGGCGCAGGGGGTAGATTGAGCGACAAGGTAAGCACGCCCGATGCCACGACCGTTGAGACGGGAAGGGGATGACGTCGCACCCACGGCGCCCGTCCCCGTTGAGACGGGAAGGGGATGACGTATGGCCCTTGCCGTCAGGCCATACCTAACAGACTCTCCGGCGGGGGAGGAAGATCCCGACGTGAAGGGGCCAGCAGCCGCTGTACGAGGGAACGGCGTTTTGGTTCAGGATTCTCCGTTGGGGTCACGAACCCTTCGTTCGTAGCAGGTAGATTCCGGGGAGTAGTCAGCCGACCACGTGGCGCTCTTGTGACATTTCTCCCGAGTCCGGTCCGGTGAATTTGGTTTTCCCATTTTTCGTCTCCTGCGTGGGCAAGCAATCACCACAGAACAGTGCCGGACCCACAACCACAAAGCAGCGAGCACTAGGCCACTCTCCCCCAAGACACACTCGGCTCTTAACAAAAAAGAAAACCCGCTACCTTTCCCATTTCCTACGCGCGTCCTCCCCCCTTTCAACACTAAAAACAGCTATGTCTTGAAAGCGTTAGGACGTGGTCATTAAAATCAGCTAACAATCGGCTTCACTTCGGAAAACATATGAATGCACGAAAAAATGCCACGGAAACCCGGATGAGCATGAGGCTTTCGATACTCTAGGGGCAACGACTTAAACCGTCGGCATTGCCGTTAAGCTGACTCCTTTTGTAGCGATATAGCAACTAGCTTTTGCACCGCCCAAACTACACGATCCGCACGTTTCCAGCCTATCGCAGTGGCGTATGTATCGCACGTATTAGTGCCTCTGAACAGTCTCGCCATCTTCACAAGTACGTAATCACAAGCGCGCTAGCCTTTCACTATTCAGAACGCGTACTTGCGTCGTAGGCAAACCTTTAATTATGCCTACTCACGTTTCTTCCTTTAGTCCCTACAGGACACGTAGCTTAAACGAGCAACTAACATTGCGTAACTTACGCACACCGCAGAATCCTTAAACATATTGCATCTGTTAATAACTCGTTCTACGCACGCTCATTGAACAAGTCAGACTACGGCTGCCCTCAACACGCACGAGCAACCCAGTCATAATTCCGCTTCCTTCCGTCCACACAGGACAGATGCTAAAGGAACTAAAACGCTTCTCGGTGCAAATCATGCACTCATTGAAAACTTACGAGGTTAACTTTAGACAATAAAACGCATAAAAAGAAGGTTAACTAAAACACACACGCGTTACCATACGCCTCTCAACGATAACCTTGACACACAGGTTAATTACACACAAAATTTGAAAGCCTATCTACTTATGAATGAACACCTCGCGAGACTAAACTTTTACCTAAAAGGCATCTTTCCAATCTTGGAGCTTTTCAAACGAAAACACAAACAAAGCTCTTGCCTTAAATATTGAAAGAAATTCCTGGTTTTAAATCGCGAAAATTTCGAAATGTTCAAAAATAAAACAAAATACGTTTCACTTCTACGGAAGCTCTCTCGGTCTCCCTGTTTCAAACGTTTTAGACTGACTCATACTTTGAGCCGTACCCGAGGTGGTCGCGGACCGAAAGCTACTCTAGCTACGGAGAAACAACAAAAGGGCTGACTCACTATCAGCTCCCCCAAGACGTTAGAGTCCCCTGCCAATTTGCGTCCTCGCGCTTCGCTTTCAGCATGACCTCGACTGACCGCGTCGCTACTCCCCACCTGGTCTCGTCTTGCCACCTTGCGCTTCTTCGTACTGCACGCTGAGCTTTGGAAAGAACGACGGAACGACGAGGAATTTAACTGCTTCGTGCCCTTTTTCCGCGTCCGTGCAGAACATGCTTCTCGGTCCCCTTTTGACCGGTGGCTCGAACGTATTTGATGCGTCAACATCGTCCGTGACGACCGCACCTTTCTTTTTGCTGCGCCCTGCCTTTTCGCGTCTGTTGCCGTCTTTGGCTTCGCTGCTTTAGCCATCGCATTCTGATCCTTACGGCTCTTCTTTCTGCGGCGCTTTCTCTTTGAATGTTTCTTCATGTCGCCTTCTGGCTTCGTTACTTTAGTCACCGCATTCCGATCCTTACGGCGCTTCTTTCTGCGGCGCTTTCTGTTTGAATGCTCCTTCATGTCGCCTTCCGGCGCCTCGTGCTGGCCGTTACACATCTCATCGGCCCGGATCGGTCTCTTGACCGCACGGTCTGAGTGATTATTATTTAAATCGACTCTATCTTTGCCTTGACTGGCGGACAGCTCCACCGACTCTGGCTCAATGCAGCAGGCTTTACTCGAGCTATGCAACTCGCACTCTTGCGAACTGCCCTCTACTGCATTGTCCAGCTCACGCTGTGCATCGACACACAGCCCGTCGGTCTCGAGCTTTGTCTCACACGCACAGTCCGAATGACTCCTAATTAAATCATCCATCTCTAGGCTACCGAGACGGGCGGAGAGCCGCACAGATCCCTGAACCATGCAGTTGCTCTCTCGTGAGCTACGGAGCTCGCCATACCGAGAACTACTGTCAACTGCATCGTCCAGCTGGCACCTCACTTCGGTACGCAGGTCTGACTCGACATAGGTGCTCGTGTCTGTCAAGTCCGCAGTATTCTGTACCTCGCTAACGACCTCGCTACCTTGAGATGCGACGCACACGCGCGGTACCTGTGCCAATTCGTTCGCAGCTGGCCTAGCTGCCTCTACAGTTCTCTGTTGGCACAGCACCTCGTCGCTCTCACTCTGGCCTTTAAAGGCCTCTGTTGTCACTAAGACATCGTTAGCAGCTAGCCCTTTCCGTTTGAGTATGCCTGGGCCATTAATCTCACAGGCAATACTTTTCTCGTCGGCTTTTGGCGAAAGTCTGCTAGATACATTCTCATTCTTTTGCTCTGTACTGCCTACAGAATTTTCAGACAGGCGTTGTCTTTGTTCGTTTAACTGCTGCCAATATTGTAGCTCTTTGTCCAATGCCGCTGACTCTTTCTCGCGCTTTTGCCTACGTTCTTCTCTTGCCTCAGCGCGCTCGCGATTTTCTTTTTCCTCTAGGCGCTTGCGCTCTTCTTTTTCCTCAATGCGCTTACGCTCTTCTTCTTCCTCTAGGCGCTTACGCTCTTTCTCTCTTTCTTTAATGCCCTCTAGGCGTTCCGTCAGTTCCTCGTCGTCTGCCCCGGTCGCTTCGATCGCCTCAATGATCTCCGGCTTTCTCTTTGTTTCGGCAATTTGGAGGCCCAACTCTTCGGCCAAGGTCAACAATTCCGGCTTCTTTATTGCCTTCAAGTTCATGGCTGCCCTTAGTGTCGCTAAACCTTCACTCTATTCAACCTTGACGTACTCAAACTTCCGTCAACGGTTTAAAGAAAAATCACTGCTATGTACTTTCCAAAAATTACATAAAAGCCAAGTGATATCTTAGTGAAGAAAAGCCGTGCACTCACCATATGCAGTCATGATCCGGACACCTTCTTTCCGAACGTTGTTGCCAGGACGAAGAGGCTACGCTCTCGTAGTTGTCGTCCAAGTTGGGGTCGCCAGGATTCCGTATCCCAATCGCTGCCAGCCAGTTTGTTGTGCCCCTCTGGGCGATCCTACCGCTTGTCACCAGTTTGTTCTGCCCCTCTGGGCGATCCTACCGCTTGCACCAGCTTGTTCTACCCCTCTGGGCGATCCTACCGTTAGCAACCAGCTTGTTGCATTTGAAGGCGATCCCACTGCAAGCGACCTGTCTCTCGAAGCTCCACCGACATTCCTTATTGGGTAGCGTGGCGTTGTCGGCGAGCTGCAGGCCTCCGGTAGACCATGGCGACCCAGCAAGGACGAGACGACGTTTTGCTAGTGCGAAACTTGCACTATTTTATTTCATGGTAGTTGAAAGGAAATAAGAGGAGAATGAAGTAACAAATATGCAGTACATGGCATGAAGTATCTATCACAAATACAATTCGGAGCCCCTTAAATAGGCTCTCTTACAATGGTGTGGGCGGGATCTTGCTTGCGTCGATGACACGTGACAGGCACAGAGAGAAGGCCCCTCCTCTTGCAATACCAGGCACGGGTAGGAGAAGTCCATTCTCTTTTCGACAAATCTGAGGGGAGCGGAAGAGTGAATGACCTCTCCGGTGCTCGTGGGCTCGGGCGCAGGGTGTAGATTGAGCGACGAGGTAAGCACGCCCGATGCCACGACCGTTGAGACGGGAAGGGGATGACGTCGCACCCACGGTGCCCGTCCCCGTTGAGAGGGGAAGGGGATGACGTATGGCCCTTGGCGTCAGGCCATACCTAACATTGCCCTCTTTCCAGCTAACCCTTCATCACACTGCATGCATTCCACTGTCGCGTCGGGGGTCTGCGTTACATTTGTCACGCAGATTCTCGTTCCCAAGGGCGGCCCTGTTCAGCTTTTCCTCGGCTGCTTTAACTCTCTTTTCAACTACCTTCCGTGCATCACGCTTCCTGTTTAGCTCATTTTTAGATCTTGCACCTGTTTGAGAAGCTCTTCCCGGAAAGCTTCCATTTTCTGCAGCCTAGTATCGGCTTCACATTCTATGCCGGTTGATTCGATTCCCTCCCCTTTCTCATCCGGCTCCTCATCTGCCTTGAGGGAACCCCGCGCACTGCTTGCTTCCCGTGTTTCTCGCCATGTATTGCATGGCTTTTTGCAAATATTAGAATACTAAAATAATGCTACTACTGATGCAAATATTATAATACTATATCAATGCAGAGCGCGTGCCTTTTAGCAAAGACCGATACGCACAGGATCCAAATACTCAAAATGTCGCAAAGCAACTCTCACCACTGTTTCAAAAATAATCAATGCCGGGGAGACCGAAGGTATGACACGCTGTCGCACGCGCTCAACCACGCGGCCACGTTCTCACTTTCCTACCAAAACACGCAAAGTAAAACCACTAATAACTATATCTCTTGCCACTTCCAAGCTACCATTTAAAGACTACAAACACTCAACGTCCCACTCGGCTACACGTGTTGGAGCACGTGGCATGAAAGGATGCTCTAACCATTCTGCAAAACAAATGTGCACGAAGAAGCACACCCGCGTACCAGAAATGCAAGAGACAAAAAAAAAAGGAAAGGAAAAGAAAACCACCCAATTACTATTTAAAAGGGAAGAAATGCAAATAAAAAACAGAAGCAAGCTCAAAGCATGAACAAAAACTTATGATTTCGTCGCCGCCACGGAGCCCCGAAGAGCACTTCCATTCGCCACCTCCCGAGTCTCGAGCGGACCTATTAACACGTGGGCCAACTTCTCACTGGCGATCCCGTTGTCGGCGCGGTCTTCTTTCGGAGAATGTGGAAGTAGAAGTCCTTTTCCCCGTCCATCCTTTTGTGTCAGCTTGTGGAGAGCGCAGAGGGTGGGGGGGGGGGGGGGCGTTGCTGCATTCCGGTTTGTCTTGCTTTGTCTCCCCTCTTGTGTCAGCTTCTGGAGAGCGGTGTCGCAGGGGGCAGTTTTCATGCCTTTTAGTTTTCTTCTCTCCTTTTTTGTCAGCTGTCGTCCATTCGGAGAAGAGGGCCATTATGTTGGCATGGGTAAGCGCGTTTGAATGTTTCTCAAACCTGATAGGTCGATCCTAACGTCGGCGAAGCACCAATAGTGGGTCTGCGCTACTTCGCGCAGGGAAAGTAAAGAAGACGAACACGACGGGCATTCCATGGACAGAAACAAGCAAGCAAGAAAGTGCAGTTCCTGCTGCTCTAAGCTCGGATCGGTCTGCCCATCAATGTAAGTCCTTCCTACTAAAGGCAGGGTTCACTTCGGTGGCTCAAGCCTGCTATTTTCGTCGACTATTTCACGTTTCGATAGCCAAGTAGTAGTTTAACCTGACAACGTTTTCATTTTTGGCACGAATGAGAAGGCGTAGTGGTAACAAAGTTGTCCGGACGATTTTTACCGCAGAAGAAAAGAAAAAGAAAGACGACTTAGTGAATACGAAAAAAACAAAATTAATACGGACAACGACCTGTGAATCAGGCCTATAGTCGAGTTAATGTGGTTATCTTATTTTCCGTACGATATTGTCCCTACCAATTTGCCTTCTGATGACCAGCCGATCATATATAGTGATAATGTATCCGGAGAGCAGCACATACCACAGAAGAATATGGAAAAGTAAAATAAGAATTAGAATATCATCATTGGCCCGTAATATCCTACCAGTGCGAACCTTTCTGAATATCTACGCATTCCTACAGAGGACATCTCAGTGCGCTTTCAATAGTGAGTCGGACTCAGTTTTTCAATGTCAGTGGCGACGTTTACGGTGCCTTCAAGTTTTTTTTTTATTTGTGGGTATGTGTGTGTGTTTGAAAATTATATTAGACCCATAACATGTCCACCTTTGTCCGATCGGCTTAATAAGCCGCTGTAGAGTGCGAAACACATGGTGCGATTTTCCGTGCGATATGTCGTACGGCGCGTCGTGTGCGACTTGCCGCATGCGGCGATTCGGGACACATGGTACAAATGAGCGAGCGCCGGACCCTGCGATGCGCTTTAATTAATGCTGGTCTACTTCTGCACGCCCTGCGTAGTTTGTCCGCTCGGCATATTTGCATGGGGTTTATTTTTCAGAAATATGAGCAACGTATTGTTCCGTACCTTGAACTTAAGCTTATCCAGTTTTCCCGCAACTGCCGTCCTATAGTAGTAGTGTTGCTTGCCTTCTCACTCATAGTAAAATATTTTGCGCGCACAATTGACAAGGACACAGTGAAGGGGGACACACGAGTGCTTCACTCTGTCCTTGTCAATTGTGCGCGCTAAATATTTCACTATGAATTCGTACTAACTCGCCCAACTATCAGTTCTGCTGCCTTCTCACATCTCCCCCCCTCGCCACTCCAGTATTGGAACTGCCTCTTCCCTCCCCCATACAGTTCTACAGCAGAACGTCCCCTCTGGACCCTCACGTTAGTAGAAAGGGAGGCGCTGCAGTTTCTGCAAAGCTTCTGTAGTGAGTCACGGATAATTACAGCTGTCAAGCGACTAAACTGACGACGGCCAGGGGGTCCAGAAGGTATTGTGCACATTCGACGCGGTGGGCTGAAAACAAGTTTCTAGCGTGGTTGCTTGGGCTAGTTGGTAATTCATGATCAAAAATAACGTACAGCGCAAAGGACAAGCACAGCGATAGACGACATACACAGCGCTGTGTATGTCGTCTATCGCTGTCCTTGTCCTTTGCGCTGTACGTTATTTTTGATCGTGAAGTTTCTAGCATCGCTTTTCCTCTCTAACTCGCCCCTGTCATGTAAACACACGCTCTGAACCACCTTCTCCCCCTCCGACGCAGCGTGCTTTGCAGCAGCAGTGAAACACAAATTATGGGGTTTAACGTGCCAAAACCACTTTCTGATTATGAGGCACGCCGTAGTGGATGATTCCGAAAATTTCGACCACCTGGGCATCTTTAAGGTGCACCTAAATCTATGTACACGGGTGTTTTCGCATTTCGCCTCCATCGAAATGCGGCCGCCATGGCCGGGATTCGATCCCGCGACCTCGTGCTCAGCAGCCTAACACCATGGCCACTGAGCAACCACGGCGGGTAGCAGCAGCTGTAGTGGGAAAGTCGAAGGAAGAGGCAAAGAAAGCTTTCCTTTAAAAATAAGGACTTCCTCGGAACTTTGCCGCTCTCTATTTCGCCTGCCACGCTTCCGGAGAGTCGACCTTCGTATTGGTCGAAGCGCCATGGTCACGTGCTTGCGCGCCCTTTTTTGGTCCATAGCAGACGCCGGCGCCATTTCCGGGTATCGAAATCGCGCTATGGTTGGTTTCTGGCGGTGGAGTTTTAGCGGGAAGCGTTTCGCTAGCTCTGGCGCCGTTAACGTATTGCGGCGTTGCCTAGGTTGTGCTTATGGGTGCAACAAGCGAGGAGGCTAGGGGAAAAATACTTTTCATTATTCTATCCGGAAGAAGCAACGCGGCTCGCCGAAGCATTTCGCTGCACACAATCGACCGTGCAAACTTTGATAATGCGCGAGACACGCGCCTTTGTGAGGAATGTGGGCGTTCATCAGAAGTCACTCATATTTTTTTGGACGATTTGGTGAGAAGCGCGAGCGTCTGCAGGCTTTCTTCGCACCAAGTAACGTTCGGCATGGTTGTAGTTGGAAACGTTCACTTAGTGCTACGAAGTCGGGCTTCATGTTGTCTGAGCCTCGCCGTTCGCGCTTCTGGATCGCCAGGCTTTATTATGATGTTGCGCACATTGCTTGGCGCACTCGTTTCGTTTTATTTTAGTTGCAACCATTGCTGCGCTCAGACACGTAAGTTGCCCTTCATATGTGAGTTCGAACCACCGTTCAGTGACGCGTATTGCAGACTGAAGTGACGGGCATTGCTAGACTTTTTCTTTCTTTTTTTAGTTGAACTCAGCTGACGAACTCGGGAGTAAAACGGCGGTTCTCGTCGTTTGAGCCCCCCGCTGTTCATACTACTCGTGGTGCAAGTCTAACTTTTATGTAGCGCGCATTGGTGCACGTATTCGTATTTGCGGGATTATTACCAACGTCGGCAGTTACTGTGCCTAGGCACAGTAACGGCAGCTATATCTTGAGTATGCCGTATCTACGCGTATAATAAATCACAACGCAGGCATCCGCTAAACACAGCCGAAATTATATTGGGTTCGAAGATGTGCAAATCTAAGCTACCTGAAACATCTTTAACGCGGACAGGTCGGCTAAAAGAAACCTCTAACGAATGGGCGCGCAATGACCCAGACCATTTTCGACGTTGCTAAAATCGTTATGGCCGTGCACATGGCGGGCTGACATAGCAACAGCTCTTAATTTCGAAATTATTTGGGAAATGTCATGGTGTATATTTTCTTCCGTGCCCTGTATTATTTCTCAAAGAGGCGTGCCATACACAATCGTAGTTTATTCATCTTAGCATCACTTCACCGAATACCAATGTGAACGCCCAGTCCTTCGGAATTACGGCATCAAGAAATTAAGGCCAGATACATTACCCACCCTTTTTGTAGTACGAGCAAACGCGCCTTTGACAGAATGTATCATGGAAGTAGTACACCGTGCACCATCGGTTCATATAAAGCCTAGACCCCACGTCTGTATTTTTAAAAAGTAAAAGGTAAAGATCCACATACAAAGCGTACGTTGTTCCAATTTCGCTTGCGGGCGTTGAAGTTCAGATGAAGCTGATAACAAGGCGCCACTCGAGAAAGAACACTCCGTTAGCTCACTTGCGCGCACCCGCTCCACCGTTGACGCCTTAATCGAAGCGATCGCAGCGGAAGGAGCTTCGACACAGCAGTGCAACGTGGGTACCAGCAGTTATTGTAGTAACTCATTCCTGAACCTCTCCTGTCACAAACGCAACAACCAAATCCTTCAGACGCGCAGTGCAATGCGCGCCAAAGGGGGCGAAGGTTGGGAGCGTCTGCTAGCTGGACCCGACCTAGGTGGCGCCACTGTCGGCGGCCGGGTGGAGCCGAGAGAAGGAGCGCCGTTGTAGGCGGAGGAGAGAGATGTCATTACATTTGCGTGCGTCTAATTGTCGTACAAAAATCCCTCACGTGACCTGATCCTAGATGCCTAGGGACAGCATTGTTTAGGGATTTTTGAGAAGGCGCGATGCTGGCGCCGAGCGACGCCGTGGCGTGTTCGTCCTCGGCCTGATCGTTCTCTAGACCGCGCGTTGTTCAACGTTGCTCATGTGATTGTAGTGCGTTGCTTGTGTGTTGGTTGTAGGTTCTGTGTTACTTGGCGGAAAGACGTGAGTAGTGGTGGTGCGGCAGTGCGGCTTTGGCCTCGGTGAACTCTGGCAGTACAGAATCTGCGTTGTGTGACCCGTGCTTTCTAGAGAACCCGGCGGTGGTGACGATTGAAATATCGAAGTGGCCTAGCGCCTCGGCAGCGAAGTTCAGCGAACCACGATGTGGCGTCGCCGTGTCCGACTTTGCTTAACGGACATCGAGGAATGTGCTGCTCGCTGCAAGTCATGTAAATGCAACTGCGTCGACAGCCCACTGTTCAGCGCTGAATGTGTGTTTGGTGTGCTGTGCTTGAAACGAGTGGTGCAGCCGTGCAGTGGGGGTGGCTGAGGAGTAGAGTGGCTTAAGGGCTCCGTTTGCGCGTTCACAGACATGTGCTTCCGTCTTGGTCTCATTAGCGGCTGTCGCGGGACTGCGGTGTGCTAGCTCCTTGCCTAGTATCAAGTTTACGACGCTAACACACAGCATGTTCACGTTTTTCCGCGCTATATGTCATTTGCATGACGGCCGAGTTGAAAACGAGACGTAGTGTTCTTTGCGTTTGTGTGTTGTAAATTACTTTCTATTGTGGAAGTTCTGGGAGTCTTAATACACAAGGAGTGCGAACGTAAACATAAACACGTGTGTCTGAAATTTTGAATTACCCATAATACCCTTTACGACTGATAAGTGGGCTACACGGCCTGTGTGAATCAGCTACCGTATGTTGCGACGCTCTTTCGTGTGGTAGAATGATGCATGGTGCGCGTTTATTTCTGTACTGTTGTAAAAACCATTTATTTATTCACTCAATACAAATGTACGGCTTCTTCGCCGCAGTACATTTTAGTTACGCGGTGAAGCATACTAAAAGTGGGAGGGGGCCGCTATCAGCCAGCATAGTATGTCCACTTAGGCGACCTGAGAGGCGGAGGGTTCGCGAGTGTATGAATAAAGAACTCTTGCCCCTTTTCACTTTTAGTATGCTTCACCGCAGTACATTGCTTAGGCTTCACCGCGAAATATTAGTGTATTGCGAGAAAGAATCCTGAAAAGCCTAATTATGCAAAGTTTCTTTTGTAGCTTGCTACACCGCAATACAGGGGTGTAAATAAGCATCGTGCAGTAAAGCATACTAAGAGTGGAAAGGGCACATAGGTTTGCTCATTATCTTCAATTGTGATATAATTTGCAAGTGCATCTGTGCTCGTGGTAAGCTTCATTGACAATTCTTTGTACATTACAAATTCATATTGCAGGGAAGCTTACTAAAGCACATTCGCCATTATGGTACGTGTTATTCACCTTCAATGCAGGAGCACAATGCGGATTCTTGCCCCTGCTTTTGGCTGGACTGCACATGCTCTTTGAGAATTGATTGATTGTTCATAAGTGCATTGGTACTTTACTCTAAACTGGAGTGCTCAAGTTAATATGGAAGCACAATTTTTATTAAAGGGACAAGATGTTGCCAAGATGGTTGCAGCACAGCTTTCTTTTTTTCTTCCTGGCACCTTTTCTACTTGAAGCTTCCATTGCAGTGTTTGAAACCTCTTTGAACCAGCACATAGTGTATATAAAAATTGGGCACTGATTGGGAACTTCACTTAGGTTCATGCCTATCTATAGTAAAAAGATGTAGCACGACCTGACAAAATAAAAGAAGTGGGTGGGCTGTAGCAATACTAAGTGTTAAATGGTGCTTTATCCTTTCCCTTGAGTTTTCTGTTTTTGTGCTTTTTATGGATCCTCCGCAGTAACCCTGCGAGTGGAGAACTTGAGCTTGTTGGTTTCAAGTCTTGTGGTTGTTACTAACAGAACAGTGTGATAAACGAACAAGGGCTTGGAGGCATCAGTTCACCTTACTTGCCTCATGGTGCTGCTTCATAAGCACGGTGAGCATCCAGGCCAACTAGGACGGGAGGTTTGTTGCAATTGCTTCTGAACTTTATTGCCACCAAACCAACAGTGCTCTCAATGACAGCTTTTGGACAGTAGAATGCTTGCACCCAGCAAAGTCTTAAGAAGGAAGCATTCAAGATGTACAAAATGGGCTTTTGAAGCTGGCAGCATTACTGAAGGGGCTTTGCCCATCTGCCCTCTTTATGGATACACAAAGATGATTTCCTCATTAAGAGGGATTATTTCAGAGGTCGTTACATGGCAACAGTGTTGGGTGTTTAGTAGCTTGTCTTTGCCCACTGTTAATAACCTGTTCCTTCTCCAGTGCCCCTGTGAAGTGCCTGCTTTTTGGACACAGTGTGCTTTCCATGCATGCATGCATTTTTGGCTTGTAAAGACGTCTATTACCCCTTGCCTCAAGCTGGTCCTTGCTGATGTCACCCAAGAAGGCATTGGGGAGTATGGCAATGTACACTTACAAAACACTGTTGATACCAGTGAAACCAAATTAATGGAGCTGCTGTTCTTTTTTTGTTCACTCCATCCTTGTTAGTTACAATGAGCAATGTCCGAACAGAAGGCATATGTAGTTGGTTGTGCATAGCCTGCGCACTAAGACTTGTTGGCATGTTATGACCTTAGCACAGTGTTTATATGTAAAAACCTTCTGATGTGTTGATGACTTCCTTCTCTTTATCATACTTTGCCTGATGGAGCCAGCAAGTGGGTCAACCAGATGTTCAACAGGCTTCCCACTAGTTTTCCCAGAGTCTCCTTTACCAGGGTGCTGCTCATAGATATGTTTTCTTGACCTTGCACTGCACTTCAACCATGGCCACACCTGCTAAACCTATAGCAAGCAATCAAAAAAGTGGTATACATCATGTTGCTCCAAACTCGTGACATGTGCTACAAGGCCTTGAGGAACACCCTCATTTATTTACGCCCTCATCATACTGTACGAAGCTTCGCATGATAAGTGCGAGAATTAACATCTGCTGGTTTTTCAGTGTTATTCCTGTCCAGCTTGCTGAAAGCTATCCTGAATGTTTCAAGAGCAAACGACCGCTGCTGGACAAGAAGTGCTTAAAACAAGGGTCGCTATAACGATGTGTCACACGAGATGAAGGCCACTGAGTGTACAGGTGGTTTACTTCATATCCAACAAGCTTGGTTCTTCCTTTGCTAGTGAGTAAACTCAACTTAAGAAGATTAAGAGAGTATTAAGAAGTTTGCAGGGATGGCATGGCCACAATTAGTACATGACCGGGGTTGTTGGAGAAGTATGGGAGAGGCCTTTGCCCTGCAGTGGGCGTAACCAGGCTGATGATGATGATGAAACTCAACTTGCCCCGAATACATGGCCTGTGACAAACTATGTGCCAGATGCTGTGTCCCCTGCAAAGCTGAAGATGTGTATGAGATCCTGACACCCTGCAGCGGCTTCTACACTGGGCAAACAGGCTACTATAAAAACGACTGCCTTTACTAATATGCTAATAACATGAAAATGGGCAGAAATTTGGCTATTCATTGGACCCAACTGCAGGTGCAAGCCACTCTTCCACCAGATGTGTGTTGTTCACAGAAACTGGAGCTATGCAAATGCAGGTAAAAACAATGATGTTTGAAAGTAGTAGAGTTGAACTATATTCTGCACAAGCACTGCTACCTACAGCGCTGGTACCTTATAGCCACAATTCATGGCTGCACCACCATGCAAAGGCACTATTCTTGAATTATTAACTTCTATTATATTTATGGTGGCCATATATTGCTATTACATATCATCCACAATGTGTGCAATATGGTTAAATGTCAATTATGATAGCCATTCCTAATCTGAAATGCAACAAAAGAGCAAATATAGGCAACAAATTGCAATTCAAAGAGACAAAAGACAACCAGTGCACAGGATAAGTGAGACTTCCTTTTATTAAAAAAGAAATGTCACATGTATCATGCCACTAGCAGTGGGTAGCAATCTTTCAAGCTTGGGTGACAGAGGCAAAACTTAGCAAAATGCTACAATTGCGCTGTAAAATGGCCTTGGACACAAAAAAACCGACATCATATTGTACAGAATGAAAGGGCAAGACTCCATCCAAGCACCACATACTTGACATGGTGTAAAAAATGTTGACATGCCCTACCCATAAAGAAAAAGCAACAAACACAGAAAACACGCCTTAAAATGCAATGTGCAGGGTCTGAAACCAAGAAGGGTTTTGCTGTCTTTCAATTATTAAAATTGTCAAACTGTCTCGTCACTTAATGAACCTGCACAGCTGAAAAGGAAGGAAGGAAAGCCCAATAGCAGGGCTGCAGAAAATGGCACCGAGCAAGTATACTTTGCTTACCAACGATACCTGTGGTTTAGTTGTGGTCTGTGTATAAACTAATTGTGTATAAACTTTTCTTGTTTAGAATGGTTTAGCGGATAGGAAAAAAATGACCATAAGAGCACCAGGTGTATGCATAGTCTACGCACAAAAAGCCACTGCTTTCTTACTTTTTTTTCTCTCTACTACAATTCATGAGTTTTAAGTGCCTTAATAGCACTGCTAACATTTTACTGCAAAACACAAAATTGGGCAACTTGTAGCATAAAGAACATTGCAGTTTCACTCATAATGGGAAACAATGATGCAGTAGCTGGTGAAATATGCGCAGGAGGCTTACTTCATGCAGTGTTTGTTGAAGTGAACACTTGCCAATGCAAGTCGGTAATCTCCTTAAAAAAGTAAAATAAGTAACAGTCGTATTTATTTGTGGGAGTTGTGCCTCACAGTGTTAACGTGGAAAGACTCTGCTTTTCTTCCTCCTCTTTCATATCCGGACTTAGCCACTGATCTACACCAAAACAACCCTTTAGCTTCTTGCTGCTGAATTCGTTTTGGTTTTCTCAAATGTATATTTGGGCTAGCCATTGCTAGGTCTTGTGCGTTGCTTGAGGAAAACAAGACACCCACAGCTCCATCCAGTAAATCTGAGAAGCCAAGTACTAGAAGACGATTAATGAAGCAGGTGCACCGAATCATTGTCATCACATGTAAGAAGAAAATTTAACATAGGACTGCCTTCACAAGTGGGAAGGTGATGTGTAAGAACTTGAAGGTGTGGATGCCAGCTCTATATACAGTACGCAGACATTGAGCAGGTGTTAGCCAATCATGGCACCTGTTGGCTAGATCCCGCTCTTCGGGATCAGTATTCACCGCGACTGAACCTTCAGCAGAGTGGCTGAAATGTAGAATTGTGGACTGCTACTCTTTTGATCATATGTTTGAATCCTCGCAGCACAATGAGAACTTTATTTGCAATATTCTAGCAAGAAATTCGGGAATTCCAGTGACAACACCAGTAACATCAGAACAACCAGGGGAGTTCGCCCATAGCAGCTATTGCTGCAAAAAAGAAGACTGGCATAAGCACAAGAATTGAGATGGGCATACTACATGCCTTTGTTCTGGTAGTGGTCCACTACTTTGGTGCTACAGTTAATGATCTCCACTGCCACTGGACATAAGAAGAGTTCTTTAATTATACACTCGCGCACCCGCCGCCTCTCAGATCGCCTAAGTGGACATACTTGGCTGATAGCGGCCCCCTGCCACTTTTAGTATGCTTCACCGCGTAACTAAAATGTACAGGCGCCCAAATCTTTAACTGGCGTGCGCGAGCGGCGACTTTTCCGTGCGTCAGCGCCGTATGACGGGGCGCGGCTGGAAAGAGTCTGAGGCTAAGCGCATGCGGACAAAGCGCGCTCAGCTGGGCCCATCGTCTGCTAAGCTGTTTCCAGCCTCGCCCCGTCATACGGCGCTGACGCACGGAAAAGTCGCCGCTCGCGCACGCCAGTTAAAGATTTGGGCGCCTGTACTGCGGCGAATAAGCCGTACATTTGTATTGAGTGAATAAATAAATGGTTTTTACAACAGTACAGAAATAAACGCGCACCATGCATCATTCTACCACACGAAAGAGCGTCGCAACATACGGTAGCTGATTCACACAGGCCGTGTAGCCCACTTATCAGTCGTAAAGGGTATTATGGGTAATTCAAAATTTCAGACACACGTGTTTATGTTTACGTTCGCACTCCTTGTGTATTAAGACTCCCAGAACTTCCACAATAGAAAGTAATTTACAACACACAAACGCAAAGAACACTACATGTCTCGTTTTCAACTCGGCCGTCATGCAAATGACATATAGCGCGGAAAAACGTGAACATGCTGTGTGTTAGCGTCGTAAACTTGATACTAGGCAAGGAGCTAGCACACCGCAGTCCCGCGACAGCCGCTAATGAGACCAAGACGGAAGCACATGTCTGTGAACGCGCAAACGGAGCCCTTAAGCCACTCTGCTCCTCAGCCACCCCTACTGCACGGCCGCACCACTCGTTTCAAGCACAGCACACCAAACACACATTCAGCGCTGAACAGTGGGCTGTCGACGCAGTTGCATTTACATGACTTGCAGCGAGCAGCACATTCCTCGATGTCCGTTAAGCAAAGTCGGACACGGCGACGCCACATCGTGGTTCGCTGAACTTCGCTGCCGAGGCGCTAGGCCACTTCAATATTTCAATCGTCACCACCGCCGGGTTCTCTAGAAAGCACGGGTCACACAACGCAGATTCTGTAGTTCCAGAGCTCACCGAGCCCAAAGCCGCACTGCCGCACCGCCACTTCTCACGGCTTTTCGCCAAGTAACACAGAACCTACAACCACCACACAAGCAACGCACGCACGATCACATGAGCAATGTTGAACAATGCGCGGTCCAGAGAACGATCACGCCGAGGACGAACACGACACGGCGTCGCTCGGCGCCAGCATCGCGCCTTCTCAAAAATCCCTAAACGATGCTGTCCCTAGGCACCTAGGATCAGATCACGTGAGGGATTTTTGTACGACAAATAGACGCACGCATTACATTTAGGAACTTTAGAGATGGATGGACGTTATGAGCGTCACCTTTGTAACGGCGTGGTGGGTGGCGCCACCAAGCACATGCAGTTATACTGCCTAATGTCCCCTACCTAGGTTTAAAAAAAACCACGATGAACTCCCACAACCAAATTTTCTTACCCCATATTGTGAACTTTGCTTTTGTACGTCTCCGTTTTTTGTTGCTTACCTAGTTCCACCAATTTCCAGTCCCTATTGCGGACATGTTCACTTTTCCCCTGCTCTCGCTGAACCCAAGGGCTTCAAGCAGGCCAGTGCTGCCTAAATCGAACACTGGGCAGATGTCTTCACATTGTAATAAAACATGCTCCATCGTTTCCCTAGGTTCACGGCAGCAAGCACATGCTTCTTCCTTCTTATATCTTGCTTTATAAGTAGGTGCATGTTCTAAGGGATACCGATCTCGCTTCGAAAAGTAATGTGATTCCGTTTGAGTTATCATAAATTGCTTCTTTCCAACTTTCGCTTTTTCTTCTTAAGTAGTTACTCATGGAAGGTCTCGTTTCCATTGCCGCCACCCATGAGATTATTTGAACCTCTCTGACCTTCCGCTTGACGTTCTTTGTTGCTGCGTTACTTACCCTTCAGGCCGCATATTGCTGGTAAACTCCTATTTCTTTTCCTCCACTGTGAATCAATGTTTTTTTTTTCTGTACAGATAGCTCAACACTCTCCCAGCCCATATACTTTCTTCCATATTCCTCAGTCCTTCATAATCAATTTTAATCTGAGCTTCCCCCGCTTCAAAACCACTCCAGCCCATATCACCCTGCACAGCTTCATTTATAGTCTTCCCGTGTGCGCCCAATGCGAGGCGTACCACTGACCTTTGGTTCCCATAGAGTCCTGCTTGTACTCACGATTTCAGGCAAACAACCGCATTTCCAAAAGTGAGTCCTGAAACCATTACACCTTTCCACATACCCTGGAGCACCTCGTACCTATTGTATCCCTATAGCTTCCTGCGCTTCATTGTGGCTGTATTTGTCTTCCCCTGTACTGTTATTGTTTTTTCCTATGCTTGCATATATCTATCACCTTCGTGTATCCGTGTACGATGGTATTTACTGGTCCTGTATTGCCACTGTCTGTTCATTGTATTTATTGAATACCACAACCCCTGATTTTCTAACACTAAATTTCAAACCTAAATTCTCGCCTTCCTGTCCATAGATATTTGCCAGACGTTGCAAGTCACTCTGCTTGTTAGCTAGCCACACATGTCGTCCGCATAAAATAAACTTGGAAGTTGCTGCTCTACCAGTGTACCCTCCTGTTTGTATAAGAGATTAAGCTCGATATTACGTCCTTCTAGCACTCTCTCCGTCCTCACCAAGTACATCATAAACAGCAGTGGGGATAAATGGCACCCCTGCGTGAGTCCCTTGTTGATATCAACTTTCTCATCGCTCCTCATCCCTTCCCATTCAACTCAAACGGCTTTTTCTAGGTAAATCTCTCTCAAAAGCTGGAGACAATCGCCACCTAAGCCTTCCCCTTCCCGAATATTCCACAAGATGTTGCGGTCTACGTTGTCATACGCTCCTGTAATGTCTAAGAAAGTCACATATAACGCTCGGCTTTCTCCGCTTGATATTTGAATACACTGAGTAAGAACAAATATGTTATCATCCAAACGCCTACCTATACTGAAGCCATTCTGAAGTTCTCCCAAAATGCCATTATTCTCTGTCCATGCTTGCAGGTTTAATTTGATTGCCTGCATTGCTAGCCTGTATATTACGGATGTAATGGTCAGCGGTCTATACGAGTGAATTCTATCTTTCTCCCCCTTACCTTTATAAATTAAATTCATTCTAGTTTGTCGCCAACTGTCTGGTATTGGTCAATCTTTTAAAGTTTTTTCATGTTCTCACCATAGCTTCCTTTTTGGTCCTAGTTTATTAATCAACCTAACGGGAACCTCAAATAGCTCTGTGGCTGTGCGCTTAGGAATTTTCTCTTTGGCTTTCTTCCATGCAGTTGAAAATTGTCAGCACCCGCTCCTTTTCTATCTGGTTCTCTTTCACGCTCTTTTTTCTCTTCAAATACAACCTCGGAATTGCCTTAGAAAGAATCGGCTGTTAGTTTTCGGGTGTAATTTAATGCCGTTTCCCCTTACAGTTTATTTCCGTCTTCGTTTAGGATATGTTGTTGTATTGTTGTTGAATTCCTGTTTCACAGTTTTATGTGGTCCCAAAATATTGTTGGTGCGGCCCTCTTTTTCTTAGGTATTTCTCACTACCAACGTTCACTTTCACCTTCTATAGTTGCTTGCTCCAGTATTTGAACCACAGACTTCTTCTTACGGTATATTTCCCATTTACTGTGTACTTCACGCTGAGGCAACTGCGGCTTTGCCTGCCTGTGCTCTCTGGATGCTTTTCATCGTTCGGCAATCGCTTCTCGTATCTGCCTGTTCCATCAGCTTTTCGGTTTCTTTTTTTCCTTTCCAACGAACATGTAGTTCCTCTTTCCGTATTTCTGTCGTTATTACACTTAGTAGGTCACTATATTCCAACTCTCGGCGATTTGCTCTCTTTCCCAACTACATATCCAATTTTCAAAATGATGCGTTTATGGTCACTCCCTGTGCTGCTATACCCTCCCTCGTCAATGACACTTTCTTTCAACGTATTATGAATTCATTCGGTCATCAGACAGTAATTAATGGTCAAATTGCCGGTTTCCCACTTCTCACGTGATCTGCCATTCACACTTAAGCCCTGTATTCACGATGACGAGGTTATGTTGCTCACGAAGGCCTAGCATTGACCACCCGTCGTTGTCCGTATATCCATCGAAATCCAGAATGTGGGCATTCACGTCACCTAATAGGATAATTTCGGCATCATTCCCGAAAGCCTTAATATCAGCACTTATGCATTCGACTGGCTCTTTATTCTTCTCTGTGCTATTGTTTACTGTCCATATATACGAAACGCCCAGCCAAGTTTTTTTCCACTCATTGTTTCTGACCACCAAAGGTGCTCTTGACATCATCAATTTACTCTTTACCGTTTGGCTCCCTGATGGCTGAGCATTCCGACTCCCTCGCCCTTTCTTTCCCACTCAGTTCCGTTGCACCCTTCCCAAGCATAATTCTCAAGAGCTGAGCGCTTCGCTATGCGCCACCTGTCGGACAAGGTTGGACTTAATTGAAAAAAATCAGCAACGTCGTTTCAGGCTCTCGATCGCCGCCATTCGCTTCAAATCGTCGCCAAACGGCCTCGCGGCTGCAACCTCTACCAGAATACAGAGGTCCTCTTCAGTGGTGAAACACCTCCGAGGCTTTTTCGCCTGCAGGCGAGCGAGCGCCGCGTCTGCAGACGACGCCGAAGACATGGCGCTGTTCGTGCGGGTGATCCTTGATCCGCTGCGCTCGCTCCGCTGGGGAGATGAGCCAGCGGCCCGCTCCTGAAACACGCTGGCCGCCCCATGCACCCACTGGCGTCTCGGCTGGCCTGTTGGCCCGTAAACCCGCTGAGCTACAACTTTCTATTGTGTCACTTCTGCAACGAAAGTGAATCGCTAGAACATTTCTTTTTAGCATGTCGTCGTTTATAAATTTAAAAAAAAAACTATTGCTGCAAGAACCATAGCGCAAACTTGGCTTGTCGTTGGCGCTCAAAGTGGTCTTGTCCTGTGGTGCTACCGTACTGGGTTTTACCTACGCGTATGTTTCTGGCACCTTCTGCAATTTTCGGCGCGAGAGAATAAGAATTCGACGCAAACGTTTTGAGTTTTATTTTTGTTTTCTAATTCAAATTTACTACCCTGTAATATGTAGAGACGATAGAGTTTACATCTATATCGCATACACATTAGTTCACAGAAATTACAATTACCAGATTTTATTGAAATCATAGTCCTCAAAATTAGTATTCTTATTTTTTTAACCCTTTCACCGCTCGATTCATAGCTGATACGCCAGAGTGGGTTACGCGAGATCATTGAGGAAAAGCAACATTATACCGGTCAGCGGTCCTGGAAGTGTATATAGAAGTGGGAGTGGGGGAGAGGGAGGGGGAGATGCGCTGCTAATTTCACCCTTGCATACTTTTCGTTGTTCTTGTCGTAAAAAGCGAGTCTTAATTTACTGGATTGGAGTGGTTCCATCCTGAGAAATAGGAGTGAGAGGCACTGAACCTTCTGAGCCTCTTAGCAACACAACATACAGTACACTCGCACGCCAGCTTACACATGGCTATCCCCCAATGCCAGGCCAGCTTTGTCATCTGATCATTTTTGACAGCGCAAAAAAGGGACCACGATACAAAATTCCAGATTAGCGCGTGAGGAAATCTATTTCCTTTGCAACTAAGGGACATTGATGGCATGCTCAGGCACATACTTCCCAAAGGTGCAATATCAGCGGCTTCGATTATTTCTCCAGTCACTTGGCTGCCATCTTTGCTCACAATCTTGCATTTCTTAAAGAATGGCCGACATCGATCCACAATCTCTACAATGTATCCCAAGGTGTCCGGCGACTGCATTTGAAACGTTATAGTCATGCTGCTTTGATCTTTCATTCAGACATCGTCCAGTCTGTCCGATATACCTTCTGCCGCACTGAAGTGGAATAGAAATACCACTGCCTTAGTGCAGTCGACGAACTATTTTCTATGTTGTGTTTCACAGCCTCGTTTCTCGCATGCTCAGCAATTTTTTCGGTGCGGAAAACACCACTGTCACATCGCATCTCTTACCAATTTTCTTAACTCGGTGCGCGATCGAATGGATGTCCGGCATCGCCACTATTTTTTCTCGTGTAATTAGACCGCAAGGCTCCTTCCCAGATAATGGTGCACTAGTTCCGATTTCCTTGAGTAAACATTGTGCCACAGATACTAAACGAATAACCTGCCCCCGTGAGCCTGCAGGTTAAAATCACTGGGAGTTGACGACCCCTTTTTAATAAAAATTCTGAGCAAGTTATTGCGTTCCTACGAGAAAATTGTGACAAGGGGTTGGCTTACTCCTTTGATGTGAAAGACTTATTCTACTCTATTCCTCACCAAGAGCTCTTGCTGTGCATTGAATTAACAATGTATTAACAATTACGGAAACGTTGCCTTTCAAAATGTTTCACAGATGCATGTTGAAGCGTTTTTAGAGTTGTTGTCCTTGTATTTAGGATCCACCTACGTGTCTTGGAATGGAAACATTTTTCTTCAGAAACAAGGAATATGTATAGGTTCGTCTATCGCACCGATTTTGCGCGACTTTTCCTAGCCAACATTGACAGAACCCTAGCGGTGCGCCTCATGAATTGACGGGTTTCTGGTGTGTTCAGGTTGTAGTGGAAATTATTAAGTTTTATTAATTTATTAATTAAGTTTTATTAATTATCATGTTAAAAAGATGACTCAATCGCCGTTGACGCACCTAAAATGAATTTTCAGAGAGGCGCTAGAGCCATTGGTGATCACAAGTGAAGAGCCAGACGGTGGATCAATTAGGTTTCTTGACTTAAATCTAAGTGTGGGCTCTAGTCATTAAGCCTATTTTGCCCTTCGAATCTGCGCATTCGAAAGTCGTAAAACGAGCCATAGTTAAGTCTTGTTACAGAAACGCGTTGCAAAATTCGCTCCATCACAGCATTGCTGACAGCTTTCGGGAGCAAACGCGCAGGCTCACGGGAGCAGGTTATCCGTTCCATGTATTAGCATCTGTGGCGCATTGTTTGCCCAAGGAAATCGGAACCAGGGCACCATAATCTGGGAAGGAGCCTTGCGGTCCAATTACACGAGAAAAAATATTGGTAATGCCGTACATCCATTCGATCGCGCACCGAGTTAAGAAAATTGGTAAGAGATGCGATGAAACAGTTGTGTTTTCCGCACCGAAAAAATTACTGAGCATGCGTGCGAAGGTAAACCCAGGTGCCACACAGAAACGAGGCAGTGAAACGCAACATAGAAAAAAGTTCGTCGACTGCACTAAGGGAGTGGTATATTTCATTCCACTTCAGCGCGGCAGAAAGTATATCGGACAGACTGGAAGATGTTTGAATGAAATATTAAAGGAGCATGACTATAACTTGAAAAAGCAGTCACCGGACACCTTCGGATACATTGTAGAGATTGCGGATGTCGGCCATTCTTTAAGAAATGCAAGATTGTGAGCAAAGATGGCAGCCAAATGACGCGAGAAATAATCGAAGCCGCTGAAATTGCACGTTTGGGAAGTGTGTGCGTGAGCATGCCATCAATCTCCCTTAGTGCAAAGGAAATAGATTTCCTCACGCGTTAATCTGGAATTTTGTATCGTGGTCCCTTTTTTGCGATGTCAAAAATGATCAAATGACAAAGCTGGTTTGGCATTGGTGGATAGCCATGTTTGTAAAAATCTTTTTGTTTTTGTCGTTACCCTCCTCCCCCCCCCCCCGAGTATCTTCCAGTATTTATTCCTTTGACAAGAGAATAAAACGATAGTTGCAAGTAGCGCTCTGTGGTAGTGTGTTTCTCTTCTATGAGTGTCGTCCAAATGTTGCGCAGTCGAGCCTCTATTATGCTATACCAACACGCCCAGTCCTCAACCTTGGCAAGATACTAACATTACCTTTGAAGCATGTATCTTCTTTAATATGTGACCTCTTCTGTTACGGCGCAAATAGTATGTTAGAAAGCGGAGTGTACCGAGACCAGCTAACGATAGCTGGCGTATGTCCAGTTTATAAAAGTGGGGAAAAGAATGACTTATCTAATAATAGGCCGATTTCTGTTCTACCCGTTTTATCAAAAGTCTTTGAAGGTGTTATTAATATTCGCCTCGTAAATGTTTTCCAAAAGTGGAGTGTTATTACTTCCTCGCAGTACGGATTCCTGACAAACAAATCAACAGAGCAGGCATTGTTATCACTAAAAGACAAATTATTAGGAACATCGAAATGAAACACTTCACTCTTGGCCTTTTCCTAGATTTCTGAAAGCCATCCGATTGCGGTCATCACAACACCCTGCTACGCAAGCTTAACAGTTATCGCAGACGTGGTATTGCATCTGACTTGCTAAAGAGCTATTTAAATAACAGATTGCAGTATGTTCAGGTTAATAGCGTACCCTCAGAGAAAGTGGTGATTCAGAATGGTGTTGCTCAAGGATCAATATTAGGACCGGTATTATTTTTAGTATACATAAATGATATCGCTAAGATATCCAAATTGCCTAATCTGGCCATATACGCTCAGGATACGAATATATTTTTTTCATCCGACTCCTTCTCCCAAATGGAGTCTACGGCAAATGCATATTTAAGAAAGCTACATAACTGGTTATTGACCAATAGGCTAAGCCTTAGTTAATCAAAGACAAACTACATTATTTTTCATCCTATCACTGCAGTAGAAAATATAACTCTGAAAGTTGTCTACGCGTACACTGAATTAAAGCGAGTTTCAAACCAGGAAATTTTTGGTGTTTGTTTCAATGAGAAACTTTCTAGGAATTTTCACGTCACCAAATTAATGTCTGATCGAAGTATAACAGTCGGTTGCTTGTATACGATATCTCATTTGTTGCATCCCTGCATAAATATATCCATGTATTACGCACTCCTGTACTCGAGGTTATCATACTGTATTCGTGTTCGAGGAAATACGACGTCCTGCAATTACCTTAAACTAACTTCAATTCAGAAACGCGCTTTGCGTGCTGTTGAGGGGTTTCATGGCAGACCTTCAGATTTACCAACGTCACCGCTATTTCAGAAATATGTCATCCTTAAAGTAAAAGATGTATATAAATTCTGTGTACGTAAGTACTTCCATGGTGATAAATTGTCCTTTTCTTGTCCAGATAATTCCAGCAGCCGATATGATTTCTCGACGAAACGTAAACTTGTTCCAATAGCACGCGCCAATTACGGCAAGCAAACACTAAGCTACCAAATTCCCACAGTAACAAATAAATTTCCCTTTGAAACTGAATATTACCTTCCACAAAACGTTTTAAATCTAGAATTAAAAGCGCCTATTGCAACAAACGGGATTAGATATTCATTTAGTCGACAGACTTTGTATTTATTTTACTACTTTTGAGATGTTTTTCTTTTACGCACATGTTGCAAGCTTTCGTGATATTGTTTCTGTGTTTTATCAGTGACATTTCTGTTTCTAAAAAAAAGTTATGTATCTTTATACCGCTCATACGATAAGTTGTGTATGCGATTTAGTTGTTATTTTCTTGTAAAAATTTCATGCATGTTAACTTACTGCGTCATGCTTTTTTACAACACATGAAAAATTCATTGTGAATTTGTTGTAAAGTGCTCGTGCACAATGCCAGCAGTTCTACGGGTGACCAGGACCTTGTCAGGCTCTTGCCTTTTGTCTTGGCGCCGTGTTTTCGTTTAACATAAATAAATTCAGTTTTACTTTCATTGCAGGCCTCGTCTTCTGCAGAAGCGTTTTCTTGCAACGAAAGGCTAGCAACTGGAACTAAGACTTCAAGAGGTGCACACGACTCCGCCCGGAGTTGCAATTGTTGTTTGAAAACGTGTTTGGCGAGGCCTGTCAAGAATACCGAAAAATACTGCAGCCGAGCCAAGGCAACCGTCAAGATAGTGAGCGAAGTGATTCACTATGCGACAACCATCAGCCGGTGCTGAGCTAATCTATGGACTCCCGCGTGCAGCGTGGGAATCAATATTCCAACTCTTGGACGGCGCCTCCCGCCTCGCTCTCACCAAGGCAGCAACTGAGCTTAAAGGAGTCGCTGACTGCAAGCGGGTCGTCAAGACCGTACAGTTCACTTCCGACACGGATGAGTGGACGCTTGATTTGTACCGCAAGAAGGTAAACACGAAGGATGTCCGGCAAGTGAGGTTCACCAGCTGCCTCGCGCTGCCGTCTGAGGTTTTCCTGGGATTTCTTGCCAGCTGTGAGAATGTAGAGGAACTGTGCGTTCTGAACTGCGTTGTCGAGCCTCCGGCGCTTTTTCGAATGCTCTCACAGAGGCTCAGGAAGGTGAAGCAGCTAGAATGGTCTCTCTACGAGGACTGCCACTACGAGTCGTGGCTGGAGAAAGACGCTGTCGCGGTAACAAGCACGCAATGCCAGCCACAGGCACCTATGCTACAATACATGTACGTCGAAGTTGTAGCGACGCCGCTGACAGCCGACTTCTTGGAGGGCGTCCTGAATGAGTGCCAGGACCTTCGCAGTCTGCACATTCACGTCCTACGTAAAGACGCTTTAGGAATCCCGATGGGCGACGCCAATATAAGACTGCAGACGCCCAGGCCCGGTCTGCGCAGCTTCCTTTACACTTGCGAGCGGGTACCTTCGCCCACTTGCCAGCTCTCACCCGAAGCCTCGTACAGCTTTGTCCGATTTGACGACGTTCAGAAGCAGAGGACCTTGCTTCAGGGAGTACGCCGCGCTGTCGTGGCGCTGGTAGCCGACTCGCAAGTCGCCTGCCGCTTCCTCGGAGCTGCAAATCATCCGGAGTACTGGAACGATATCAGGTCCCTCTCACTAATCTTGCTGCCCCCGCCGCAACAGGTCCGGCACAGGCGATATCTGAGAGCTGCTCCCGACATCCTGAATCCGATGCGGAAGTTCTTCCGAACGTGCCTCGCCAACCTTTCCGAGCTCAGCCTGACGAAGAGCCACTTCTCGCTCGTCTGCAAGTTCTGCTCAGTCGTGGGCCCTGCGCTGTCTCAGCTGCGCTCGCTGGCACTCCCACCATGTGCCGTGAATAGAGAAGACTCGCTTCAGTGCCTGGCGCGAAACTGCCGGTTCCTCGAGGAGCTGGACGTCAGCAACGACGAGACTCCTCCATGCGCCGCCTGCAAAGTGCCTTTGATGTTCAAAGAGCGTGACTTCGAGTGCCTGCACAGGCAGACTAGGCTGTGGCGGCTGAGCATCACTGATACGGCGAAGATCTTGTGCCTCAATTTCCTTCTTGCGTGCCGAATCACCGACCTTCGCTTCAGCCTAGATAGCCTGGTGAGAGACGCCGGCTCTGTCATCTACGTCCAGCCTATGAATCTCTTCTCCGCCAACGTTCGGCTCTCGACGCTGACCATACAAGCACGCCACCTGGAGCTCGGGCAGATCACTTTCTTCACAGCTAGTCTCACTGCTGCTAAGAGTCTGCGCAGTTTGTGCCTGCTGACCGGAACTGAGGTGGTTGATTCCGCGGTGTCGAATTTGATCGCCATCATGGTGAAAGAGTTGCCACTGCTGCAATTGGTTCACGTGCACTACCTGGCCTCCAGCTCTTCGCTGAAGACTATGTCGTGGATCAACCAGCAACACGCAGTTGTGAACACTCTGCCTAATGGCAAGAGGTTTCGTAGCCAAGGCCAGCTCTTGACCGACAGCCCCTGTCTGGGCCGCTACTGCTGTGCCACTTCATACATTGGAGTTGCAAGGCCGAGGAACCGCTACTGAAGAAAACATTCTCAGCGGCACACAACGACCACTGCCAGTGAGCTGAGCATGGCGCGAAGTTTCAGTGAAATAAATTTCATGGGCACTGCTTTCTCTTTATTTGTGCGTGTGTGTCATTTACTCAGTGCACGTAGCCTTAGGACTTCTGTAATGATTGGGCTTTGCGCATTCTTGCGCGAAGCTGCTGTTATTGCGCGTGTGAATGTACGCTCCGAATGTCTAAGCAAATTCATTGCAAGCACACTTAGCACTCGCATAACAAAATTTAGTGGCCTTTTAAGGTGTGTCTAGGGTTTAGGCTAGTCGTTCTTTAACCGAGTACAGCAAACGGTCTACTCTACACTAACGGCGACTGCTATCAAACCGTCCACTAACCAAATAAAGAAACGTGTAATGCGGACGTTGTGGATTCGGCTCCCACCGGCGACACGTTAGTTTTTCATCCACTTTCATTTCCCTTTTTTTTAATAGCGGCACGAACATCTAGGGACACTTTCTTGTGGACGGTTTGACTCTCTTGAGCAGCACTTCCAGTTCTCCTCCTGAGACGACTGGGGGGGAGGGGGTATTCCCAATATATCAAAAAGAACTAGAAAAAATAATACAGCACAAAATTCTTGGGCTTCATTTTATATATCATATGAGAGCATAAGTTTAGTTACAAGGTGAGTTACTGAAGAGTCTGCAACAATTAGAAATCACTCAGACCACCGGAGACGAAGTTCAAAATAAATAAGAAAAATATAGAACAACCTACTGCAGTGCGAAATGGATGGGTTTGATAATCGACATGATATGAGAGCGTAAAGCTGGAACCGGATAGCACGATTCTCGCTCGATATTTTTCGAGCGACATTTTTTCCAAAGTGTATTTCTCAAGCTTCATTTCAAACAGCAAGTTTGCGTGCGCAACTGCGACTATGTACCTTCCGCATCGCGCTACAACGTGCTGCCTTCGACGTGCGCGCCAGCTGTGCGGAGAGAAAAACAATTCTGCCACGCAGATTCCCTCGAGATGCGCAGAGGGCTGGGCCATCAGTTGGTAAAACCAAACTGCCACGTGATTTATCTGGACCCTGATTGGCGGACGCACAGCCTGAGGCTCTTTTTTCTGCTCCGTGCTGGTGCCATTTCGTGATGGATCATGTTGGGCAGGCGTGATTCTGACGCCTGCGTCCCACCATCCGCGCGTTAATCGCGCCATGCGATTCCGGCTTTGTACATATCGTCACGTGGTATACCGATGCGGAAGAGGGCAGCAAAGCTTCGACTGACAAATCGAGGGTTTTATTGGACGAGCGTGTGCACGAAAAAGATGTCACACTCAAAGAACAACGATAGCGCCGAACACATTCGCCGATCGTCGAAAATCTGATCAGCGGGTCAAGCCGAGGGGTGAATCTCCGCATGGCTGCCAGTGGCTGTATTGAAGCAGATGTTCTTTCGACGCTAGCGCCAAGGTTACCTTAAGTTTCGGCCCTAGCAGGAGGGCGAGACTTTGCTAAAATTGCAGCGCACGCGATTGTTTACGTTGCCATGGCAACAGGAACAGCAGCCGCGAATCGCCTCCTCACCCTAGCGCTCTTTGTTTTATGATGACGACCCGCTGTGCTCCCTCTCCAACATCTGCAGCCTTTCCCATGCCGCATTCACTTCCCTTTTGTTTTCTTTTTCCCTGCCTGCGTCGCGTATTTTTTCAATTTCTTAACGCGAGCACGCGCTACCACAGGCAATGCTTGTGAACTGGCGTGCGTTGCGCCGTGATTTCTTTATGCGTTAACGCACACGCAGTCTTGTCCATACTTTGAGGTCGCCAGCATATGCCAGAACATATATGCATTCCACTTCCAACTCAACAGATCTTTGGCCTCCTTTTATTGAGTCCCGTTTCCGAAAACAAATATTTTCGCATAACTTGATATGATACACGCTCAGAAAATAAACAAAATTGAAAATTGCATGACATGTAGATGACTACAAAGCAACACAAAAGTTCACAGACAGTTAAATATATAAATAAAACTCACGAAAACGCGAAGGCTTCACGTACACACATATAAAAGACTTTTATACATTGCCCTGAAGACCAAAGTGTAGAAGGGCTTCTGATATGCGCACTGAGATATTGCACAAAACTTGCCGACGTGTATGTTGTAGTCGTGACAACTAAAGAAAAGGAAAATTCACTGGTAATGGCAAAAATAATGGCACGCGAAATAATTAAAATAAAGAATAAAATGCCAAGATTGTTTTACTCACAGCCATACCAATAAAGAAAGAACTTGCTTAAATGCCTGTACAAAAGTATCTGAAATGCGTGACATGTTTATTACTACTGAACAAAATGAAAAACACATGGCAGAACAAAAATATCATTGTACTACAAACGAAAATACACAACGTGGCATTATGTTGCACTTGGCCACAAATCGAGTAACGGTGACATGGGGGAGGAGAAGGTGGTCTGCTTTTACAGCAGCACGTAAAAAAAAAACATTCGCAGAAAGGCCTATTCCTCAATCAAAGACCAGGTGAAACAAACCAACAACACGACTTTTCTTTCACCACAGATGCAATGTTTAGCAGTAAAATTACGTCACTTAAGGTTAGTGAACTTCTGGGCTATTTGGTTATCCCACAAAATAAACGAGTTTTGCGCCAAAACCACACACACAAGAAAGAGCCCGAGTTGTCTCCTCTCTTTTGTATGCGGTTTGGGCGCAAAACTCGTTTATTCTGTCACTTAAGGCACTACGTCATACGTGCTGAGCGCTCCTTTGTGTAATAAACACGAACTGCAAAAATCTGCATACAGGACACTTCCAATGCTCATGCTTTCAAGAAAAAAAAAGCTTCTCATGCCTACACATGAAGGTTCTTCGCGAGGTTTTCCCATCGGTAATTGCCGAGAAAGTACATAAACACCAACAGTAATTTTTCAGTTGCTTGTACGTTTGTAGAACAGTGACCCACAGGAAAAGCAATGAGAGAGGAATGGAAAGCTGGGCGATTTACTGAAGTTGCAGAATGGGACTTGGCACAGAAATAACACAAGTCATAAGCGCAGGTGACAATGAGGAGGAAAATCTATTTGTCAGCTTTTTTTACTGGTAAGAGGGAAGTGTAGCATAATCAAGGCGCAACGACGTCCGGAGATTCATGCAGCACACACATGCACAGGGCCGTGTTTGTGTACATGCGCCTTCTGATGCCCTTGGCCATGCGTGCTCAATTGTAGTCTTTAGCACCCGGAATAACCTCGCATGCAGGCTTGTTTTTGCCGTAGTATTGCCCCACTGCATGATGCACGAACTGGAGAGAGTCGTGAAATGGGTGAAAAATCGCGGAGCCCTAGCACCTAGCTATTGAGGACGACGAAATTGACGAGCATGCCCACGCCAGTCAAAGCCAGGCACAGCAAATCACGCTTCTCGATGACAGCAGTTAAAGAAACATGAAACGTCAAGCATGCAGCGGACTAAGCTGGAACCAAGCCGGTGGGCGCGCGCGGAGGCAGTTGAAGGTGAGGGAGCTGTGAGGGAGGGCAAGAGGAGAGGACTTGAGAAAAGGGGTGAAAAACACGGCATCCTAAATCGGCGCGATCGGATACCATTCGGTGAAACCGGTGAAACGCGATCACACAATAAACAGGCACACATGTCCATACCCCCCTCTTATGAAAACATCGTCCCGATGCTCTACACATAACAGGAGAGCCAAACTCAAAAACACACCTACTAAGAAAAGCTAACAAAGGAACAAAGCCCAAATCAACGAAATCCAAAGAAAGGCCGAAGTTCAGCGATCATCATCATCATCAGCCTGGTTACGCCTACTGCAGGGCAAATGCCTCTCCCATGCTTCTCCAACTGCGCCGGTCATGTACTAATTGTGGCCATGTCTTTCCTGCAAACTTCTTGATCTCATCCGCCCACCTAACTTTCTGCCGCCCCCTGCTACGTTTCCCTTCCCTTGGAATCCAGTCCGTAACCCCATTATGACCATCGGTTATCTTCCCTCCTCATTACATGTCGTGCCCATGCCCATTTCTTTTCCTTGATTTCATCAAAGATGTCATTAACTCGCGTTTGTTCCCTCACCTTTAAAGTTACACCCATCATTCTTCTTTCCATAGCTCGTTGCGTCGTCCTCAATTCAAGTAGAACCCTTTTCGTAAGCCTCCAGGTTTCTGCCCCGTACATGAGTACTGGTAAGACACAGCTGTTATACACTTTTCTCTTGAGGTATAATGGCAACCTTCTGTTCATGATCTGAGAATGCCTGCCACACGCATCCCAGCCCATTCTTATTCTTCTGATTATTTCAGTCTCATGATACGCATCCGCGGTCACTACCTGCCCTAAGTAGATGTATTCCCTTACCACTTCCAGTGCCTCGCTTCCTATTGCAAATTGCTGTTCTCTTCCGAGACTGTTAAACATTACTTTAGTTTTCTGCAGATTAATTTTTAGACCCACCCTTCTGCTTTGACTCTCCAGGTCAGTGAGCATGCATTTCAGTTTGTCCCCTGTGTTACTAAGCAAGGCAATAGCATCAGCGAATCGCAAGTTACTAAAAAATTAACCATTAACTTTTATCCCCAATTCTTCCCAATCCAGGTCTCTGAATGCCTCCTGTAAACACGCCGTGAATAGCATTGGAGCGATCGTCTCTCTCTGCCTGACGCCTTTCTTTATTGGGATTTTGTTGCTTTTTTATGGAGGACTACGCTGGCTACGGTACGCTCGAGGTCATGAGGCATTGCGTATGTAGGGTGGCCAGTTTTTCTAAAACAATCTGCCCGCCATCCTTCAACAAATCTGCTGTTACCGGATCCTCCCCAGCATCCTTCCCCCTTTGCATAGCTACCAAGGCTTTCGTTACTTCCTCCGGCGTTACTTGTGGAATTTCAAGTTCCTCTAGACTATTCTCTCTTCCAATATCGTCGTGGGCGCCACTGGTACTGTATAAATCTCTATAGAACACCTCAGCCACTTGAATTATCTCATCCATATTAGTAATGATATTGCCGGCTTTGTCTCTTAGCGCATACGTCTGATTCTTGCCAATTCCTAGTTTCTTCTTCACTGCTTTTAGGTATTCGCCGTTCCTGAGAGCATGTTCAATTCTATCCTTATTATGCTTAATTATGTCAGCTGTCTTACGCTTGTTGATTAACTTCGAAAGTTCTGCCAGTTCTATTCTAGCTATAGGTTTAGAGGCTTTCATACACTGGCGTTTCTTGCTCAGGTATTTCGTCTCCTGCAATAGCTGACTGGTATCCTGTCTAAAGGAGTTACCACGGACTTCTATTGCACACTCCTTAATGATGCCCATAAGATTGACGTTAATTGTTTCAACACTAAGTTCCTCTTCCTGAGTTAAAGCCGAATACCTGTTCGGTAGTCTGATCCGGAATACCTCTATTTTCCCTCTTACCGCTAACTCATTGATCGGCTTCATATGTACAGTTTCTTCCGTTCCCTCCTCAAATCTAGGCTAATTCGACTTCTTACCATCCTACGGTCACTGCAGCGCACCTTGCCGAGCACGTCCACATCTTGCGTGATGCCAGGGTTAGCGCAGAGTATAAAGTCCATTTCATTTCTAGTCTCGTCATTCGGGCTCCTCCACGTCCACTTCAGCAGTGCAGCAATGCAATGCAGCAAAGAAGTTCAGCAGTGCATAGTCCCAAAGCTAGTTAGCACTGGTAGACCGGCTTAAGTCGCACAATATGGCCTATTTCAGGTTGTGAGTGGCGGCGCTGTGATTTCCGAAATGCTGTTTTGCACGACATCTTAGTACAGTGCGCCAATGCGTATGAGTACTAAGCAAGACGCGTAAACGCTTCTTGCTAAGTCCTCATCGGCGTCTACAGGTCCAAACCCAAACACGGTCGACGGGTTGGTATGCCACGTAGCGTCGTCGAAGATTCCAGCGCCAGCTGTCAGTCCTCTGCTGGTTCTTGGTGCGCAAGCGGGAGAGCTGTCGGGCTTCTTCGGCGCGCAGGAGATTGGCTATGACGTCTACAGTTTCATCTTCGGTGACGGGCGGCAACATGGTGTTGAGAGTCGTCGTAGGCTTCCTGCCTTAAACAAGCTTGAGCGGCGTGATCATTGTTGTTTCTTGCACCGCAGTTTTGTTCATGCGCACTATAGGACCATTCATCTACGGGTGATAGGCAGTTGACCTCCTGCGGTTTGGCTGGCTGTATTGCAGAATGGCTTGGGTGAGCTATGCTGTAAAGGCCGTTGCTCTATCGGTGATGAGGACTGCTGGAGCACCATGTCGCAGCAGGGTGTTGTCGACGATGAAATTTTCCACTTCGGCTGCGCTACGTTTCGGCGGAACTTTAGTTTCAGCGAAGCGGGCGAGGTAGCCTGTCGACACGACGATCCACTTCCTTCCGAATGTAGACGTCCGAAAAGATGCCAACAAATCCATCGTAATCTCCTGAAATGGTCGGCAAGAAGGCTCGATCAGTTGTAGCAATCCCGCTGGCCTTGTCGGTAGTGTCTTGCTTCGCTCACAGTCTTTTTTACGGGTAGGTTCTTTTGAAGCGAAAACGAAGACAATCCTTGCCTAAATGCCCGAGGGACAACGTCAGTGTTCCCTTCCACAACTGCGGAATTCCTTTCCAAATTCTCGACGAGGCCTTTTAGCTCAGGGTCTGCTCGTTGCTGTTCAGTGAAGTCTTCCGTGCTTATTATTTCAATGAAAGCGCCGTCATCCTAGGTCGGCGGGTGAATGGGGTCGCGTGATTGGCAGTCGGCATCCTAGTGTTTCCGTCCGATTTAAAATTAAATTATGGGGTTTTACGTGCCAAAACCACTTTCTGATTATGAGGCACGCCGTAGTGGAGGACTCCGGAAATTTCGACCACCTGGGGTTCTTTAACGTGCACCTAAATCTAAGTACACGGGTGTTTTCGCATTTTGCCCCCATCGATATGCGGCCGCTGTGGCCGGGATTTGATCCCGCGACCTCGTGCTCAGCAGCCCAACACCATAGCCACTGAGCAACCACGGCGGGTGTTTCCGTCCGAGCTTGTAGGTTACAGTGATGTCAGATTCTTGCAGTTCGAGGCTCCATTGCGCCAGGCGTCCTGAAGTGCCATTTAAATTCGCTAGCCAACACAACGCGTGATCATCACTGACGACATTGAATAGCCTGCCATATAGGCAAGGCCGGAATTTTGCTGTAGCTAAAATGATATGGCGATGCATGACTTTCCGGTCGTAAAATAATTGCCTTCCGCTTTTCAAAGCGACCGCCTAGCATAAGCTATCACTCATTCCTCTGGACTAGGACGGCACGGAGGCCTAAGCTTCTGGCGTCAGTGTGTACTTTGGTATCGGCGTCCTCGTCCAAGTGTGCACGTACCGGTGGAAACTGCATGCGTCGTTTCCCACTTCAACTCGACATCAAATATGTTAGATGTGTCAGCGGCTCAGCGACGCGGGTGTAAGTCCTTGACAACGCGCCTGTAGTAGGCACACATACCAAGGAATCTACGCACTGCCTTCTCGTCGCTGGGCTGCTGGAACTTCGCGGTGACAGCTGTCTTCTGCGGGTCGGGGCGGACTCCAAACTTGCTGATGACGCGGCCGAGGAACAAAAGCTCATCGTAAGTGAAGCGGAACTTTTCTGGCTTCAGAGTGACCCCTGATAACGTGATGAGCTCTAGTACTGTCGCAAGCCCCTAAAGTGATCGTCGAAATTCCCGATGAAGAAGACGACGTCATCCGAGTACACAGGACACGTATGCCACTCGCACCCTGCTAACACCGTGACCATCGCGCGCTGAAACGTTGCAGGCGCCGAGCACAGGCCGAACGGCAAGACCTTGAACTCATAGAGGCCGTCTGGCGTGATGAAGGTGGTTTTTGTCGCGATCCCTGTCGTTGACTTGTGTTTGCCAGTAGCCAGTCTTGAGATCCATCGACGAGAAGTATTTTGCGATGCAGAGCCCATCCAATGCGTAGTCTATCCGTGGGAGCGGCTATACTCGTCCTCCTTTGCGATCTTCTTCAGTCGACGATAATCGACGGAAAAACGTTCAATTTTGTCATTTTTGTTCACTAAGACCACAGGAGATACCCACGGGCTTTTCGATTCCTAGTTGATGTCGTCGCGCAGCATTTCGTCGACTTGTTGGCTAATAGCCTCACGTTTTCTTGTTGAATCTGGGTAAGGGCTCTGGCGGTGTGGTCGAGCGCCCTCTTCGGTTATTATGCGATGCTTTGCAATTGGTGTTTGTCGAATCCTGGATGACGTCGGAAAGCTGTATTTGTATCGTCGGAGAAAGCTTCTGAGATTTTGCTGCTTACTAATAGGGAGACTCGGATTTATTTCGAAGTCTGGTTCGGGAACTATGGTCGTGGGGGTAGATGCGGCAGAATCCGAGAAGACAGACGCATTGCTAGTTTTCACAATTTCCTTGATGCATTCGATCGTCCTGCCCTTGTTGATGTGCTTGTACTCTTGGCTGAAGTTTGTCAGCACCACTTTCGCTTTCCTTGGGTGCACTCGAGCGATCCCTCTTGCGATGCAAATTTTACGGTCGAGCAGTTGACGTCGGTCGCCCTTAATGACCCCTTCTACGTCTGCGGCTGTTTCACTGCCGACGGAAATGATAATGCCGGAGTGAGGCGGGAGGGTGACATGGTCCTCAACTACTCTCAGGGCACGCTGACTGGAAGGCCTCTCCTTCGGTATCGCTTGGTCTGTAGACAACGTTATCTACTTCGACCTCAGATCGATGATTGCGCCGTATTGCGAGAATTCCTGCTCGCGTGCGCTGTTGATGGGCGACAGTGGCAGGTATAGGTCCGGTCATCAACTGTAATTCTTGCCGGGCAGATTCCCGCGCCGATTGAGATCAGCTCTTTCTTTTCACGCTGTTAGGCCTGCACAGACGATACCGAGGTATAAAAGAGGTTTGAATTCCACCTTGCAGACGGAAGCACATGTAGCATTAGCGCTAATGATGCGTTGACGATGTTGAACGATTTAAAAGCCTAATGATTCATTGCATTATAATTTTCTACTCCGCCCTTGTACGGTAGGCGATGACGGTGTGGAGCAAACGCCAACTAGACGCCAAGCAGGCGACGCGGCGCCGGTGAGCACATTCAGAAGGACGTTTGCCGCTTTTCTCGGCTAAGGAAATGTGAAGGAACTGTTGAGAAAAAATGCACTGCAAATCAAACGAAGCCCAAGCATTCAAGTAAGCGCTCCAAAATTTACAGCGCCGAAACCTTTGTTGTGCATGATGCGCCACCGACGCAGCCGTCCGACTGCGTGTTCGCACCGACGACCTAGATATAAAGCTGGTACGGGGCTCCAACGCGGGCGGCGTCTCACTCTAGATATATATTAAAAAAAAACTTTCATTCAAGTGTGCTGCGGCGTTCAGTAGAGCCAAGGCTGCAAGGTTTGGGAACGTATAGGTGCTTGCAGAGAGTAATACAATTCGTATATGAGCTAGCATACCCCATTTGCGCATTGTTGCGCAAGGACGAACGCTGCAAACGCTTAAGGCCAGACTCTAGGTACGCTTGCTGGCGCGTGAAAGCTCGCGGCAGCGCGCCTTGCGTTTGCAGCACCTCGAAATTAATAGCGGTTTGAACCTACCCGACGCAACCAGCGCGCGTCCACTTGGCTCACATTTGCGTTTTGGTAGACAGAGTTTCGTAATTTTGTGAGGCAGCCAGAACACCTATATTTGTCTGGAGAAGAAAGAGATTTAGAGTTTCGTAATTTTGTGAGGCAGCCAGAGCACCTATATTTGTCTGGAGAAGAAAGAGATTTAGAATAGCGTCTGTCGCCTTATACGCACATAAACGGAAGCAGCTTTGCGGGGCGTTTTGGTGTGCGCCCCTTCAAAACATTTACAGTTTAACGTAAGGGAAGGCAAACGCAAGGAAAGCGTTATTGAGCGTGATGTTTAAAGGGACCCTGAAACGGTTTTAACGATTTTCTACAAACGTACAGAGTCGTTAGAGTAGGTCCTTCTGATTATTGATTGACACATCTAAGTGCCCCAAGTAAAGCGTGTAATTTATAATAAGGTTTTAAAAATGCACATCGCTGCCGATCGCAGCACACTGCTCGGCGGAATTTTAAGCCGCCCCTACCCATATGACCGAAATCACCCATACGACGTCAGTGGGGCGAGCTATCTGATTGGCTGACAAGGGCGCGTGATCGATAATTTTTCCAACTTTATGGTAAACTAATGATCTTCGTAATAGTTGGAATGTTAGTTAATTTGTTTTTATGAAAAGAAAGTAACGTAAAGAGAATGCACAAGAATAATTTTTCAGTACACTTAAGCACTTCCGGCACACAGCAAGTGTCGTCTGCTTGTGTTACAACGTACACCATTTTGACGAGAGCTCCGCGGTCAGAGTCCGTCTCAGTCTTTTCGCGAGCACTATGATTCGACTTTGTTGCCTTGTGGACTGCAAACGTAGCGACTGGCAATGTATCAAGCTGCGACATCGTGTCCCACTGCAAGGCAGCGTACGAGCGAACTGGCTGCTGCGCATCGGGCTGCCGCAATCCGATCGGCGCCAGGATTTGCGCGTTTGTGGCCGTCCACTTTACACCGGAAGATTACTAACGCAGTAGCGTTTCGCGAGTCCGGTATTAGGGCAAACGCAAGAGCAAGGGGACAGAGTCTGGCCGCTTAACTGTGCCGTAACGGGATCAGCCATGAGATGAGCAGAAGGGCAAAGGTGAATGGTCTGCACGGTGCAGCCACCTGGTGGCACAAAGCTCAACCATACACAGTAGCAGCAACGAAGTGTATTCTTCTTTGCTGCTGGTGTGTATTTTCCGCAGGAGTGTAATCATCAACACGTTTTTATGTATGTTTAAAATGTTTTACACTTGGTTAGAGCAATGTTAGCGCTTTGTTTGGCTGGTTAAGCGCTGCGCCAACAAGTGTATGGACCGTGCGGACCGATCAGGCCGCTCACGTACGTCTACGCTAACGTTCCTTCATCAGCTTGAGTTCATGCTTCCAGTCATTTGCCGAAATGACCAGCTTGCCTGTGGTTACCGGAATACAAAACACGTTCGGCGCTACGACAGAATGCTCGCAACGCACGCTGCTTCGATAGCTCTCGCTTGGGTCGACGGCCAAGCGGCTAGCGGAGAGGTCTCGCGCGGGCGGGGGCGGGCACCAAAACAACCGGAAGTGGAAGATGTGACGTCGCATCGTGACGCTATACCAGTGAAGGCGGAGCTTAGCCCCGCTAGCTCGACGAACGAGTTGAGGAGGAAAAGCATGGCTAGGGAGGAGGGTAACTTTTAATCGCTTCTTAGCTCCATTAATACCTAACGCTTCACTTAAATTGTGGTGCGAATGTTCTACTTAAGCTGCACCCTACGCGTCTACAAAATTTGTCCTAACCATTTCAGGGGCCCTTTAAAACTAATTTCGCTCAAAGAGAAAATGAAGCAGCCGCGGAACCTTCCACTTCAGATCCAGTGACAGAGCTTGATGCAACACGTATGCGATGACAAGCTCCGCAAGCGCCTGCACAGAAATCCTGACGTCGTAATTTCCGCAGGGTTCATTCGCAGCTTGTTGCGCTCATCTCCTCGAGGGTTTGCGGTCATAATCACGTTGTGTGATCACAGTTCCAAAAAAATGTTGTCTCTTATTTTTTCAGGTATCGCGCTATAGACATGAGCGATATTATCATATTACTGCATCTTTGGTAAACATTCCTTAGCCCACAACTTGAGTGTAATCGCGCTTGAAGAATTGTACCGAAAAGTGTCACTCGGCCAGAAGTGGTGTGCGTTGCTGCTCTTGTCGGCACTAAGAACAACGCTGCTTTAGGCTCCCTTGATTTATCGTTCGTATCGTGGGCCACCCGTGTCTAACGATACGAACCACCTTCAAGTCGGTATCAACGTGCAAAGTGGCAACTCAGATGAAACGTTTTCAAGTGGATAGAGGTTTAATTTTCATACGGATGATTTTACTGAAATTTCTTTCTCTGCGATGAGGTGAAAGCCGACCTATAGGCATTTAAATTTTCGTTATTCTCAAGACCTCTTGTTAATACAAGGTTGCTGTCTTTTACAAGCTCCTAAATTAGTAAGTAAATTACTCATAATAAATTGCTGTGTTAAATGTGTAAACGCACACGCAAAAAAGATGTCCTAATCTATTTCCCAGTATTGGCTCAATGAAAATGTAGCACGCCTATACCGTCACAGTGTAGTGATGCGAACAATACGACAGTTTCAAACGAGAGAGTCACGAATCCAACGAATTATAGGGCGAGCTTGCACTGAAACAAAAATAACAACACACAAAGTACAACTATCTCTCCGCGCAAATTATTGCTTTCTCTGAATCTGATGTACGTACGGATTACGGCATCCGTTCATAAGATTGGAATGTTCGTACATTGCAGCCAAATTAGGGCGCTCATTTGCAATCGAGAATGTACGCTCGTATTCGATTCACGCACGCAATCTGAGAAGATAACGCTCGTTATTGAATTCGTCAAAACATTCTTGGTATTCGAAATACATGCAGGCGCGTCTGAAGCTAACCGATGACTTTAGAACAGTGGTAAGACGTTGAAGAAGCTCACCGAAAAAAAATAATAATTATGAGCGGTTACTTTAAATACTAACTGAAACTTAGTACTCGTGGTAGAAAGGGCCCCAAGGGCTGCACAGCGGCGCCGACATAGAGAAATTCAATAGCTAAAGACTTTCCATTTACTGGTATTTATCAAACCAGCATTTCGTGGTTCAATGTAGCTCTGTACACCAGGGGCCAATTCCACCAGGGGCACTGTGTCGGAGCTCATATTTCAGGTGACTGTACGTATGCCAGCATTAATTGCCCCAAAATCAGGCACGTACCCATGATTTTTCTTTCGGGAGGGGGGGGGGGGGCCAACCGTAGGTAACTTTTCTATGCAAATGAGGGGTCGAAGGGTCCTTTACTTCTACAAATGTGAGTAGTGCCTATCATTCCCCATAAGGACGCGTAAACTTGCAAGAGAGAATAATAATAATATTTGGGGTTTTACGTGCCAAACCCACTTTCTGATTATGAGGCACGCCGTACACAGTAAAATAATTTACACCCTTGATGGTGATAATTGCGAGTCATAACACCCTTGAAGGGTGTTTTCATTCAAGAAACATCCCATCACCATGACTTTTTGCGAAGCATAGGGTAGTTCTAGATGCCATAACACCCTTTTACCCACCGAAAGGGTGCACTGACTAAGAATATTGGGGGTGGGTGCAAGGGTGTTTTTGTTTATTTTTATTACATTCACAAACATACAGTTGTACGAAGAGACAGCGTGTCCCACGGCACTACAAACCAGTGGCGGATCCAGAAGTGGGCCCTCCCCTACCCTATTCCCTTCCCACCGAGACATGTCGGGCTTTCAATGCCGACAAAACTCCTGAAGAGAGTCCCCCTCCGTTTCACTGTCTGTTTTGATGAACTATTTTAAATATATCCTGCGAAAAACCTGTTGCTGTTGCTACTTTTTCTAGTATTGAATATTTAACCAAAAGAAAAATGTTCAAAATGTTTTCAGCAAGGCAGAACTAGTGCAGCTCTTGCTTTTGGGACGCCAGGAATCCAGCAAAATAAATAGGCCACGTGACAGCATGCAGCTGGACGCGCCACAATTGCTCCAATGCAGTGCGGTCGTCTAGGTTTCTTTCAAGCACGACAAAACAGGCAGAAAAGGGCGCGACGAACCATACGCGGAAAAAAGATACGCCAATTCGGGAAGCTTTGACCCCACCTGACCTTTTTTCGCCGAATCAATAACCTCAATTCGTTCTACTTCTCTCACGTTTATAAACAAGGTAGGTTCGTTGGCAAACTTGAGCCTTCTCACCCACCACAATGTTTTGCTCAAGCAGCATCTGCAGAAAGAGCCGTGCGAGACGCTCATGGCTTCGCGCCTGCGTCAATTTACGAAGCTGGCTGTACAAAAAGAAACTATTAAGTTTGTAGTTGTATAGTAAAGGAAATTTCTACTGGCTTACAAACAGCTGCCAGAACGGAGTGCTCAAAAAGAAAGGGAGAATAATATGAGAAAGTATAGAGAACCAACGTACAACTTGCAATGCATACAGTATTTACAACACCGACTAACAGCGCTATTTACTCAAATATTTCCCTTCCCAAATTGGAGACAGTATTATTGCATGCATGAATAGGACATTAAGCCAATCATTGTAGATATAACGAGATTCCAGAAATTGGCGGGGCATTTGCAGACCCATCTTTGTTCACGGAACAGTGGCGAGGCACTTTTCAAGTGCGCGCGCAATTGCCCACCTGCCAATTACGTTCGCGATGTCTTGACATATGCAGACCTGCGCGAGACTCGCCCGTCTCCCATCGCGAGATGGGTGAGACAGGTGCACATGCTGAATACGGGAAAGAAATACCTTGTAGAATAAAATTGAATTTTGTCCAAACACCAGCGCTCTGGATTGCAGGTTACAGTGTGCACAGGGGCGTTCTGCCAAATTTTAAAGCGAAGCTTTCTATGCCTCCTCCCTCACCCTTTCCGATTATGCTGCTGCTGCTGCTGTCACTGCCTTGCCAGCCGCGTCGGTGGGTGGTTTGGGAGCGTGCATAATGAACATGAGAGGGACGCGGGGAAGGCGTGTGCGAGTCCTTTTAGCGAGAACTTCGTGGGCATCGCTACAATACTCTTTGGACTTCTTTGGCCGTCACAATGCCCACTGAAACACCCTGGCCATCGACACAATGCCCTCTGGAAGGCTAACTACGCGTCAGCCACCTCCTCCCCCCCCCCCCTCCGCAAAAGTAGTGCAAAAGGTGCAGCGCTTACTTTTGTACTCACATGCAACAGCGCAGAGGAGAGATAGTATGGTACTAAGGGGAGACAAGAGAGTGCTTAAAGCCAACACCCAGAAGAAATGTCATCACAGTTCCCACACTTTGCCAAGAAATTGCTGTTGTCATTCAATAGCCTTTCCACAGCTGCACCCTCGCCGAGCAAAGGTGTTCGGCGATTGTATAGGCGCAGCTATTGAATGAGAACAATACTAAATTGCTCTGCTAGCGGTAGTTTGAGGGCGAGAGTAGTTGGGTTGAAAATGACTTCCTCATTACCCGTCAAACTGCTATTCTAAGCAACTGCAATAAGACAAAGACCGACATCAGATTATAACAACGACAACTCACGGTGCTGTCCACCAAAGGGGAGTCGTTGTTATATTTGTTCTTTCGTTTGAGCGGTCATCGGCCCCACTCGCTCACCCGCACTTTAAAAAAAGAAAAAAAGACAAAAAAAAAACGAGAACTGGATTCGCTTCGGTTGCACATTCACGACACCACGCAAAGAAAGACTTTTCGTACTTGGAAACTTGAGGTTTTCGTGTAATTCTGCACATGTGAAATTTCGTGGCATCGCCTATACGTTTATAGAGCTATTAAGCAAGTACTTCTACATCTGTCGTTCGCCCAAGCTATTTAAAATTTGCGTGAGCACACCAGTTAAGAAATATGAGCATTGTGAACTTCTTAAAAATGCCAATTAAAGCTTTTTTTTTTGTCTCTCTCTCTCTTTCTTTGTGCATAAAAGAAAAGACAGACTTGCAAATACCTCTGCATATACAATCAGGAAGGACCACGTCTCTTTACAAATGAACGTCCAAGCAATATATATATATATATATATATATATATATATATATATATATATATATATAGAAAGTGAAATCACTTACACGCAGTTTCCAGCTCACCTTTGCCATTCCATTTGATTTAATATCAGGCAATGTTTCTGCGAATAAATTTCTACTGAAGCTACCCGTAAACACAGAAAATGGCTTAGAGGTTGCGTAAAATAAATAGCTGGGAAAGTAACATACACATGTAGTTTAAAAAAATATTTGTATTTATGCCTTGAAAACGAAACCGAAATTGAAATAACTTCCCCCGACGGGTGTCGCCGCTATCGCCGCTACGTCATTTCCTGCGTCTCGGGGCGGGCCGCCGGGTGCATGTGTGTTATGGTGTGTTCTCCGTGACATTCTTGAAGTTGTGAGTAATTAGATTGTCTTTTGCTGCGTTTAGGTTGTACCACCTCGTTGTTTTCGTGTACTTTTGCGCTCATCGACGCGAAGTGAGCGTCCAGAGTGATGGCGACGCGATTATGCGTGAGAAAGAAAGGCAGCAGCGGCCTACGACATCGGTGTTTCTTTGTGACAGTGTGTTTACTATGCCTACGACGGCCGTCATTCGTGGCGAAGGAGAAAACATCTTCCATTCGGCCTAAACAGTGATGAAGTGGACGTTTTGTTTTTCGGCGGAATGCATCGTCAACATGGTCCATCCACTACGTAAACGAAACGGCGTGCCCAGAGTACACATCGTGACAGCGCTCCGCCTTCAAACCGAGGGCCTTTTGCAAGGCGCATGGACTGCTCATATAAAAAGGTACGTACGTAGTCACGTTCAGCATCGCGTTGTTATGGTGCGTCATTGTGGTAGTAATTTTCGCGTAATTTCTTTAAAGGACAGCGCAGGGTATGTTGGATGCGAGTGTAGTATCTGTACTCTAGGCGCAGCCTACGGGCACCGAATGTGAAAAAGAAAAAAAAATCCAATGTTTCATTGTTCACGTGTCCTCAACTGGAGTTGTAGAGAATTAAGTACTGCTACGCGTCAGTATTCGGCGCAGGCAGGTAAATAATACTATGGTTTGACTAATTGGTTCATTCTGTTACCAAAGAGGGGCGCAGACTTATACCGGTGTCACAGGGCCACTTTCGATTACGATCGAGCCCGTTTTGGATGGAACTTTTCGACCGCGATTGGCTCCCGTCCGCAGATTGTGCAACGAAGCCAAACGCGCCGAGAAATTCGATTCCGGTCAGGATCGATCGCGGCCAAAAGTGTGCAGTGTGACAACCGTATTAAATGTCGCTTATGTACTGGCACTCAATTGTATCTTTTTGTATTTTTTGTCGGAGGTCACGTGATAGGTAATGGCGCAGGTAGCTTGCAATGCTTGTGCTTTCATGACTAGAACTAATGCAAAACAAAAGAATTACGGCCATCCTGGCTATGCACTTATCCTTCGTTTTAAGTTGTGCTCGTTTGTTCTAGAAGCTCTCGTGCTGTTGCAGATGAACGCGTGGTTGCGCTGTTTGTTTATAAATTTATCTTTTTGTATATATAAGTACACTGATCCTAATCTATTTTTTTCTCGTTCTTGAACTCGTGTCTTGGTTTCACGCAGGCATGCTTATTAGTACTACTATTTATATTTTCTTGTTGTGTGACTGAACCTTGCCTAAGGCGTCCTGTCAGTGGTCAACAGTATTTCTGAAATGAATTGCACTGAACGTCCTACGGTTATTGTACGTTTCACTACCTTATTTTATTGTCTAGTTATAAAGCGTATGGTTATTGTAACTATTCTTGGCCGTTATGTATGTATGTATTAGGGTGGTAAATGCTTAATTGTATTTGCAGTTTTGAGAGGTTCTTTTATTGAGTGGTCAATCTCGGGTGGCATTAATGGTAGGTTGTTTTCTTGTGCCCATGCAGTTACAGTCAGCATGAAGCAATTGCATGGGAACCGACTGGCTGTCTTGGGCCTACACATTGCTGAAAAGGCAGTGAAGATGGCTGAGCCGACAGGTATACTTTTTTCATCACAATGGGCCTACATATTTTTTCCACCAGAGGATGAAAACCTCTCCCAGTGAGCTCCAATTACCTCTGTCTTGCGCTAGCTGAATCGAAGTGAGGCCTGCAAATTTCCTGACTTCATCATACAGTCTAATTCTCTACCTTCCTTGACTACCCTTCTCTTCCCTTGGCATCCGTTCTGTAACTCGAATGTGCCACCGGTTATCTGCCCTATGCATTACATGGTTGAAGAAGGCACTTGGGCTAGTTGGTGCTCATTGCAGACTTGAGACATCAATAACTAGCGTGACAAAGACAACATCAAGAAGCACATGAGACATAACTCTAGACTTCAACTGAAATTTTTGCTACACAGAAACATGGAATACACAGAATGTCGACAGACAGAAACAACAAAGGAGCTATCGGAACAAATTGATGAACAGGTTAATTTCACTTACGAACTTTCTTGGTAAGAGCCAGAGACGGGTGCTTACACACCTATTCCCCGCTTTTTTGATGCAAAGTGGTTCGTATATTACCCTATGTACCTGATTCTGGAGCTGCCTGAGCACACAATTGCTTTGAAACTGCTCGGTGCATGGGCACGTATGGGGATGATTGGCCATGTGGCCACCAGCCACTAAGGTACTGAAAGCTGCCCTATGTTTCCTTAAGCCAAACAGGTCGGTGTTTAAACGACCACTTGGGGTAACAAAGATAGGGCAGTTGTCAGTGGCTGGTGGCCATCCGGCCAATCATTGCTGTAGGTGCTCATGCACTGAGCAGTTTCAAAGCACTCATCTGCCCAGCCGGCTCTAGAGGCAGGTCAACATGAAAATAGTAGAAGCACTTTGCATCAAAATGCGGATAATAGGTGTGTAAGCACCCCTTCCCTGACTCGCCAAAAAAGAGTTTTCGTATCTCGAAATGAACCTGTCCATCGATTTGCTCCGATACCTCCTGTGTCAGGCAGGGAAAAGGAAGGATGAATGTTGCTTCCATGCGTCGTAGTCGCATCCCCTGAATCCTATGTTTCTGTGTAGCCAAAATTTCAGTTGAAACCTAGAGTTCTATCCTGTGTGCTTCTAGCTGTCGTCCGTTGTCCTTTTCGCGCTAGTTAATGATTTATCAAGTCTGCACTACATGGCCTGACCAGCTAGCTCCCTTTTTTACTCTTTATGTCAGCTAGGATATCAGATCCTTCGTCTACTTTCTCATCGGGATAGGAGTGGACATGACAAATGAAACTGAATGTCATTTAGACAGAGGAGCAGTGAGACTTCCTGTGCTTTACCTTTTGTTGTTGTACATAATAGTTGAAATTGCATCAACATATCTTTTTCCATGTTGTGATTTTCCCATAGCTATGGCAAATAAATATATAGGCTTTAAGAAACTAGAAATGCAGTTTGCCTAAGAAAAAGAACACTCTTGCACTTAAAGGTAATGTGTATGATGCTCTGACTCCTTTGATGCATGTGCCTTGAGAGGTGTTGATGTTGTTCATTTCTTTCTCAGTAAGCTTTACTTTATGGGTCTGACTTTGTATAAAGAAATAAGTTCTAAAGAAACCATAATACCTAACAGGCAGAAGTGTCGAGGTTGAAAGCCAAGTTTTCTTTCATGGCATTTTTTTCAGGCTGTACTAGTTGATCCATGATGTTCGACAGTGCAGACTTGTACAAAGGACGTCAAAAGTGGCGAGAAATGGAACAAATGCTATCGCCTCTTTCTCCATCCTTTGTCGAGTTCACGTTGTCTAACGTCATTGGCCAATACCAACTAGCCCGTTTGCGTACCTGTACCAGTTGAGCCATTTATACTATGGTACTCTAAACCAAATGTGATAAATTCAAAATTGGTGCCTTTTCTATCTTTGTACAAATAACTGTTTCATAAAATAGTTCAAAGTCTTATGGTTGATGTCGTGTTTCGACACCCCCCCACCATAACCATATAAAATATCTTCATGGATGCAAAAGGTGCCTCTTGTGCAAGTTCCGTACTAGCCTGACATGGAGAACAAGCCTGGCAGAAGGTACAGCACATGCTCTTTTGTAAACAAAATGCATGATTGCATTTTCTTGGCAGTTATTGCAACGTTTTCTGATGTTTATCTGCATGAACATTAATTATCTCAGCTGCTAAAGACACATCACTAGACACTGTGAGCAGAAAAAAGTCTGATTGTGCAGTACTGTTGAAGTCGTGCAACATTATGTTTAAGCAAACTGGCAGGGATGCTAGCTGTTAAAAAGAAAAAGCTGACTTCAAGAAAAATTTGCACTCCTAAATGTGCAATTGAAATGCACTATGCTTATAAGCTACAAAAGATTTCCAGGATGATCAGACTAGTTACACTGGCCATTTGCTGATTCACTGAAGGTTCACTGAAGCTTGTTTTTAAATTCACACTGTTTTTGTACAGGGTGATGATTTTCAGTTTTGTGGAATTTTTAAATATAGCCCTGTTGCATATAGCATAATTCTAGTCCTTGAGCAGGAATATTCAAACAGGCAGATATATCTTGCACGAGAAATCGAAACATATTAAACTAATTAGAAAATTTTATTATATTTCGAATGAATTATATCCTAAGAAGCCAGCAAACATTGACACCAAGGACAAGTTAGGGTAAGTTACTTGTGATTAACAAATGAAATAAAGAAATGATAAATTAATGGAAATGAAAGTGGATGAAAAAACAACTTGCCGCAGGTGGGGAACGAACCCATGTCTTCGCATTACGCGTTAGATGCTTTACCAATTGAGCTACTGCGGGCGCCGTTTCCCCATCACTTTCTTGGGTATTTATGTTTCCTACTAGAACCCTGGGAGTGTTTGCCAGCGCCACCACATATCTGGGGCACATATTGTAATTTACGAATCATAGCCAGTGAGATTATAAGCTGTATCTACTTGGAATTTATTTCCAGAATGGCGTCAGTTTGGAGATATGCACCATCAAACTTGCTGTAAAAATGCACTGTTGTTCCACTTACCTATTTTAACAAAATGTGCTTTTATGTACTGATGCACAAAAGTAACGGGAACACCCTTGTGTATTGGTCTTTATCAGGGAAATATTCCTAAGCTGGTGTCATCCTGGAAGTTCAAATGCATACGTCTTCCAAGCTCACTGGCTACAATTCATAAATTGCAATATGTGCAGTAATATAATTAGTTACGAAGTTAATTAGTGATTTTTTTTATTTAGTTGAGCATGTGTTTCGATTTCTCATGCTAGTAATGTCCACCTCATTAAATAATCTAGCTCAAGGACAGGAATTATGCCATCTGCCGCAGGACATTTTTTAAAATTCCATAAAACTTAAAAATAATCACGCTGTACAATGCTACTACAGTGCTAAACAGCCAGCAGCCTAATCATCACATATAAGAATGCCGTAACAACACTGACAAGTGCACTAAAGTTTTCTGCGCTTCACAGATGAAAGATGTTGGCCATTAGAATGTTTGATCTCAGTGTAACTCACAATCATATAACCAGCAAGATCAAGTGAAAGCAGATCACCAACTTCATACATGAAAGGCTTTAACTGTGCTTTGATTAAAATAGCTAAACTTCTGTTAAGCATGATGGATTCACTGTGTTGTTTCAGTTAAAAGCATCTAAATGATCAAATGCTAAAGTGTTCTTGTTTGGAAGATCTTTAGTGAAAACCCCTGTAATAAAAATACCAGCAGGATTATGTGCTTGCTTAGTGGAGATGGCTAAGATGATGTCAGAAGGTGTAGGTAGGGCTTCTTTGTAGTAGAGATGCCAAATAGTTCTGACAGAGGGGTTGTTACCAGCACTGTGTAAGTCAGAGATTAAGAATAAAATAAAGGTCAGCTTAGTGATGCTTAGTATAAAATGAACAACAGGAAAACGAAACAAGTAATGCTCTCAACTAACATTTTAAAATTTTCATTGAATATGTTACAAATAATTGTGTCGAATATTTTAGAGGAACCATGCTTGATAAACATTTGCAGAGCAACCACCATGACAATTAAGTGATCAAGAGCACACCAGTGAGGCGAATTTAGAAGCCTAAGATCACTAAATTCTAGTTTTGGGTCAGAGGTCACACACAAAAACAAACTGCCCAGCGTTATTGCTGTAATATGAGGACGGTTAAGAGAGTAATGCCTCCAAACCCACTACTTTACCAGTAGTACTGCAAACATTTTGGCTCTTTATCATTAATGTACTGATGTTTAAGCTATAGAATGTCACTTGCCCCATCTTCCTGTCTCTTCGCGTTCCAAAGTAATCGAGCAATGCATGGCATCCAGTGGTGATGTCCGGTTGAAACAGTGGGCTGTAATTGAATTTCTCACTGCGGAAGGTTCTGCGCCCTTCAACATTCATTGCCATCTGAAAGCAGTTTACGGGGATGCCTGTGTTGAAGTCAGCTTTGTGCGTAGGTGGGCAAGTACTGAGAAACATCAAAATCCAGCCGCATCAAATGTCCAGGATCAGCACCGAACTGAACGGCTCACAACGGCTTCTTATGAGGATCATCAACATCAGGCAGACGAGTTGAATCGGGTCAATCGCAGGATCAAGCAACACCAGATTGCTACAACACTCGCTATTTCCATTGGTTCAATGAACCACATAATTAAAAACCTCCTGGGTTACAAGAAGAATTGAACTTGTTGGCTATGCTTCGACTTTTTCATGTCAGTCGTCGGTTACCGTGACATTCAACAAGCGCAAGTCTTCTTGTAACGCAGGTCTTTAATGATGTGGTTCACTGAGCCAATGGAAATAGCGAGTGTTGTTGCAATCTGGTGTTGCTTGATCCTGCGATTGCTGCGCCCAGTCGACTCGTCTGCCTGATGTCCATGACCCTCATCAGAAGCCATTGTGGGCCGTCCATTTCGGTGCTGATCCGGGAGATTTGATGAGGCAGGATTTTGGTCTTTCACAGTCCTTGCCCACCTCCGCACAGTGCTGACATCAACATAGGCATTTCTGTAAACTGCAGTCAGATGGCCATGAATGTTGATATGCACACAACCTTCCACAGTCAGAAATTTAATTACAGCCTGTTGTTTCAACTGGACGTCACCACAGGTTGCCATGTGAATTGCTCGATTACTCTGGAACGAGAAGAAATAGGAAGGCGAGGCAAGTGACATTCGATAGCTTAAACATAAGTGCATCAATGATAAAGAGTTCAAAATGTTTGCTGTAATATTGGCAAAGTAGTGGGCTTGGAGGCAATAATTTCTGAATTGCCCTCATATAATTGTGTAGCCTGTCTCTCCTACATTCATGATGTGGCAGATTAAATGCCTTATTCTTACGAAATAACGATTTCTTGGAAGTAAGCGCTATCTGTGCTTGTTTTCTTTAACCTGCTCTTCATGTGATCTTGAAATATTGAAGTGAATGATGCAGGGAAGCGCAGGTTGTCATGTTTCGTGTACTTTTCCTGACATTAAATTGCAACAAATCATTTTGCAGGCAGAAAAGAAGCAGATGGCTACAGCGATCAATGAAGAAATGGCTTCATCTACGATGGCTCGCCTTAGGACATTGAAATGGAGCTACACAAAGGCATCATCATCCTCGCCTGTGCCCTGGAACTTTGGTTTGAATGAGACTGTTCTTCAACGTAGAACGGCCACAAGACTTGTCACCACATACAAGGCATAGTGCAAGCTCTAAATATTGTACAGGAGGCTAGAATAAATGACCCTCCATGCAGTCACTCTGTGTCTGTGGTAAATAGGACCATTTCACGCAGAACACTCACACATGATTATGTGTTTTCTCTCAAAGTTTCTATGCCGTGCGTTTGGAGACACATTACCTATTGTATGCACACCATACATAACATTTCTGTGTGCTAGCCTGACTGTAGACTTACGAAACAAACAATGAAGTGCATATGTACATGTTTCCACATGCCATACTTCAAGGGTTATTATATTGCTCATTACACCCGATAGGTGAAGGGGTAATATATTCCTGATCACACCCTTACACCCCTTGGGTCGAAGGGTAATATGTTGTTTAAAACACCCTCAAGGGATAGGGTGTTATTGGAATATAGAATAACCATCATAAGGGTGTAATTCCCTATAAAACCCAGCTTTTTCAAGGGTGCTAGGGGGTTAGTTATAGACACCGAAAAAAACCCTTAGGGGTGTAAATTATTTTACAGTGTAGTGGAGGACTCCGGAAATTTTGACCAACTGGGGTTCTTTAACGTGCACATAAATCTAAGCACACGGGTGTTTTCGCATTTCGCCCCCATCGAAATGCAGGCGCCGTGGCCGGGATTCGACCCCGCGACCTCGTGCTCAGCAGCCCAACACCATAGCCACTGAGCAACCACGGCGCGGGTCAAGAAAGAGTTGAAATAGGCTGTACCTCACAGTTACGCCTGTGAGATACACCCCTGCTTTACTTGGCAAACAAGGGGCCAGATCAAAGGGACTCGCGCATGAAAGAAGTGCAGGAAGAACACTGCCAATAACTAGTAAAGAAGCGAAAGTGTAAAATGAAGATTTCCAGTAGCGTTTTTTCTATTAGCTTTGGAAGAATTAAATTGAAATATATATTTGCGAATCAATCACAGTTCTTTTGGATCCCTCGTTTACTGCTCTACCAAGTTAAGCGCCAAAACCAACTCGTGTTGTTATTTAGGAAGTTGCGTAACGATGCGTGGCCTCCAGTCCCGTACAACCGCGTAGAGCGCATGCAGGACGCTGCGGTTCTAGACGTACTGCGCCCACCGTGGAAGTTTAGAAAAACACCCACATAAGCACAGCAGAGAAGTAGCTACGTAAGGCGGCTCGACTGATAACTGTAGAAACGTGATTCAAAAGACACGGAGTTATTCTCTACTTCAGGCGGCTTTTTCTCTACTTCATTTTTAAACAAAAATATGTTGATCCATAAATATTTTCACTAAGGCGGTTAAATTTGTTAATTCTCGCTTTTCTTTCTTCTTTGGCTGTTGCCTTGACTCTCTCCCTTAGTATCTCGCTTAATTTCTCAACTCCTTGCGACTCTTGTTTCCAGTTGCCAATTTTGCACGAAAAGTGCTGCACAATTAGGGAGAAACCAGACAACGTAACGGATGACATTCATGTTGCTTGTGGGTTTAACGCTTTTTGCAGGGTTTTATGATGGACGCTGTTTCGCAATATCTTATATTCCATCTTATCTAACCCATATCGCGGGTATATGGTTCCGAAGATCGGCCAGCGTCGCGGCGAGCCGTCACTCGAGAAAATAATCCAGCAAAAGAGAAAGTTGAACGCAACTGGCGTTTTCTCCCGCCGCAACTCGTTCCACGAGCGTAGAGACCAGCTGACTACGAACCGAACCCCTTTCCTTGTACCTGGATCAGTCAATAAAGAAAGAAAGTTGAACCAATGAAGCAACAGCGACGCGCGTGATTGTTGAATAGATAGCGCAAAAGATTGTGTTGGGCAATAAAATTTAATTTAAAAAATAATTAAAATAAAAACTAAGCCCTGTCTGCTGCACCTAAGTATTGCAGGCTGCGAAATTAAAAAGACAAATGAAAAGGACCGTAGTCAAACAATTTTGTAATAAAAAAAAAGGCGGCGGGGAGTCTGCCACCAGGGAAACCAAAGCCAAGGGAACGGATGGTTGCGGGATTTATTGAACTTGCTGCACAAACACCATACACATATAGATAGTGACAACTGAACTCATCTCGAGTTAATCGGGCGGGCACCGAATCGATCAGCAAAACTGATCTTCACACCCCAGGAGATGCCGATCACTGCCGCCACCCTAAAGGAGTGAAAAAATTGACAACCATTTCAATCTGTGAAGGTGGAAAGACAGCGAAAGCTGACGACAGTCAAAGCTATCAAACGAAAAGCAAAGTGCTTCACCTGAGCCGCGGGTCGGCCCGAAGATTGTGCAATATAGAGCCCACCCGCGGGGGAGGTGAAGCAGGCGTTAAGCACTCCGCATACGTGGGCCCATCCCGAATATACCGAACGGCGCGTTACAGTTTCCCGAGCCCACTGGGGTACGTGCCATTGAGCTTGGTCCCTTTCTGCACTTTCACCAAGATCAGCCCACATGATGATTTTTTTCTCTTTATGGACGCCGAAAAAACTACGGAAGGTTAATCATATACAGCTTTCGCTGTATACTATAGAAGGCAGCAAAATGCTTGATTTGTCGTTGCTTTAGGAATGTGTGTGAGAAGTGATGGTGTGGGCGGGAGCAGGGTTCCTAATGGATTATCTTAGCTACGACAGGGTTGACACCAGGCACCATAAGCGCCCCGTAAGCGAACGCTTTCTTTCGTCTACAGAAAGTCGGTACTGACTGTAAGAAAAACTATATTACACATTCCAGAACTGGACGTCTTGGCAAGTGGTGCCTTGCAAAGAAAGGCCAGCGACCATTACCAAGACTTCATCTGGAGTAAGCGACTTCGCGCCATGTTGCGGCGTTTTGAAAATGCGTTTTGCCGGACTAGTCAAGAATAATGAAAAAGCGCACCACTGAACCAAGGCAAACGATAAGGCAGTGATCGAAGCGATTCACTATGACGAAACCATCGCTCGGGACTGAGCTAATCGGCGGACTCCTGCGAGCAGCGTGGGAATTGTTATTCCAACTCTTGGATGGAGGCTCCCCCCACGCTCTCACCGACGCAGCAGCTGAGCTGACGGGAGTCGCCAACCGCGAGCGAGTCGTCGAGACCGCAACTACGGTGTACTAGAATATTAGCACACTGTACCGTAACGTTCACTTCTGGCGCAGATAAGTGTGCGCTTGGTGAATACTGCGAAAAGGTGAACATCAAGAACTTGCGCAAGCTGAGGTTCACTGACTGCCTCGCTCTGCCCTCCGACGTTCTTCTTGGATTTGTCGCCAGCTGTGAGAACATGGAGGAGCTGCGCGTTGTGAACTGCGTCGTCGAGCATCCGACGCATTTACCACTGCTCTCACAGAGGCTCACAAAGGTGAAGATGCTACAGTGGTCACTTTACGAAGACCGCCGCTACGAGTCGTGGCTGAAAAAAGACGCCGTGGTGGACACCAGCACGCGTTGCAGGCTGAACACTCTCCAGTCCATGTACGTGGAAGTTGCAGCGACGCTGCTTACAGCCGACTTCTTGGAGGTCGTCTTGAATGATTGCCACGGCCTGCCGAGCTTTCACGCTCACGTCATACGAAAGGACGCCGTAGAGGTGCCTATGGGCGACGCCATTACCAGGATGAAGACACCCAGGCCCGGTCTGCGCACCTTCCAGTACACTTGCGAGCGGGTACCTCCGCCCAATACCGGCTCTTACACGAAGCTTCACCAAGCCTCATACGACTCGAGGACTTGCGAGAGGTGAGCACGTTGCTTCAGAGAGTGCGGCGCGCGGTCATGGCTGTGGAAGCTGACTCGGAAGCCGAAAGCCGCTTCCTCGGAGCAACGACGCACCCGAACACTTGAACGACGTCATGTCCCTCTCACTAGCCCTGCTGACGCCGCCGCAACAGGTCCAGCTCGAACGCCTGCGCAGCGGTGCTCCCGAATTCCTAAAACCAATGCGGAAGTTCCTCCGAACGCGCCTCACCAACTTCTCCGAGATCAGCCTGACGAAGAGTCACTTCTTGCTCGTGTGCAACTTCTGGTCAGTCGTGGGTCCGGCCTTGTTTCAGCTGCGCTGCCTGGCCCTTCCACCGTGCGCCGTGAATTGTAAAGACTCGCTTCAGTTCCTTGAGCGAAGCTTCCGGTTCCACAAGGAGCATGACGTCTGCAACGCCGAGACTCTTTCGTGCGCCGCCTGCAAAGTGCCTTTGATGTTCACAGAGCGCGACATCAAGTGCCTGCACGGACAGACAAGGCTGCGGCGGTTGAACATCGCTGAGACGACGTGGATATTGTGCTTCAAGTTCCTATTCGGTGCCGAGTCACCGACCTTCGCTTCAGCCTGAATAGTCCGGTGAGTGACGTCGGCGCTGTCTTCTACTTCGGGCCTTGCCATCTCCTTTGCGCAAATGAGCGGCTCTGTACGCGCACCATAGAAACAGGCCACGTGATGCTTGGGCCTTGCTTAGCAGCTAGACTCACTGCGGCAAAGACTCTGCGCAGATTGTGCCTGCTGACCGGGGGTCAAGCAACGGACAGCGCGGTTGCGAACTTCATCGCCCGCATGGTGGAAACATTGCCACTACTGCGATTGGTTCACGTGCACTACCTGGCTGCCAGCTCTGCGCTAAAAACCATGTCGTGGATCAGGCAGCACCACGCAGTCGTGTACACTCTGCCAAATGGCAAGAGGCTTCGTTGGCAAGGCCAGCTCTGTGACGACAGTCCCTGCGTGGGCCGCTACTGCTGCGCCTTATCATTCATCAGTGTGGCAAGGCCGAGGAACTGATAATGAAAAAAAAAAGAGAAAACCTTCTCCGCAGTACACCGCGTAGACAACCCGTTCACCGATCATTGTGTGGATTTGCTTGAGAAATAAATTCCAAATGCAGCTACTTTCTTTTTGATTTACCAATGACGTAGTTCGCGCAGCCTTCCCACCTTTGCGTAGGTCGCCAAAATAAGCGAACATCCACTGATACTCACTCAACACTATTGCCAACAGAACTTTGCCAGAAGGAAGGGGGGGGGGGGGGTATGTGCGTGCATTATTAATGGTACTGAAGGAATAGCAAAAACCTTGTGATAATGCCTAACGTTGCAAGGTTTAAGTTGTTGCTTCAGTTTTTCTTGGAAGGAAATTTCAGACCAATGTTGTAGTGCAAAATTTATATATTAAGACAAAGGCGCTCACACAACACAATCGCTTTTGTTGTGTTCGCCTGTAAAGCCCCGATATGTTTTGCAGTAAAACACCAGTTTGTTTCATAACAGTGTTACACGGTCACTCTTGCATGAAGTTAAAGAAATGCTGAGAAATGTCTGTCCTGAATTGCAGCCGTGGGTCAAAACAATAAGAAATTCGGAGTGAGAGGAAGGCTGCAGCCACGTCATGAGCGTGAGGCGTCAAATATATTTTAACCGTGGAGCTATCGCTTTACTTATGCAAATGTGTCCATTGGTTTTAGCATAATTGTTACTGCGGTCTGCAAAATTCGGTGCGCTGCAAGGCTGTTTTCATCCGAAAAACCTCGTCCAGAGACTCACTTCCGCCTTTATTTCAAAAACAAGACGTCCACTTATTCGAACCCGCTTGTGCAGTAATAGCAGTGCTAGTGGTAGTGATTTAGGTGTGAGCAGAACACGTTGCTTTCCGCCACCCTTCGGGGGAGCCGGTGGTTAGAGAAGAGGTTAGTACCACACAGGAAATGGTTGGGAAACCGTCCCCCTTGTTTTCACGAAAGCATCGCCCACGCACAGCTACGACCAATCTGGTGAAAAAAAAAAGAACGGATACATTCATTTTGCTCACCATTCATGCTTTCCTGCAAGCGCACCCCACATCGAGTGCTTCAATTCTCTGGAAACCGGAATGTTTCGGTAGAAAGCCACTTTCCAGGACAGCCCGAAACAGTCGTTCATTGTGTCTCGGGGAAAGGAGCAAGGTGGGCGGGGGGGGGGGGTGCAGACAGGGTTCGTGCACAGTGCAGGAAGAGCGTAGGTAACACCATGTATTTTTTTTTTTTCGCTCGTCAGATTAGGATATTTCATGTTCTTGTCTGTTTACGTAAATTGTCAGGGTGTGCTCCTATAGTGCTGGAGGCGGAGGAGAAGGAGGAGGAGGAGGAGGAGGAACTTTATTATTGCAGAAACCGTTGCGCGTTTACTCCTGGGTGGTTCCCTCTGACAGGGCTCCAAAGGCGATCGCGGCTCGCCGGGCCTGGTCGAGGGTCGCCAGTTGATTTTCCAGGTCCAGTGCTGCAAAAACATATACGAAGGTGTGAACGCGAGGGTTGAGCCACTAGCCACTAGTTGAGCCCCTCAATAATGTTGCAAAATTTTGCAGCACCCGCGTAGCCTTAACGTATTTATCAAGGAACAATGGACACTTGCAAATATAAATTTAATTGTTGGACTAATTGTGCCAATAAACTACAGCAGAATTAAAAAAACAAATTAAATTCAGGGGCTTTTCGTGCCGAAACCACGATTTGATTATGAGGTGCGCCTTATTGAGCGACTCAGCATTAATTTCGACCACCAGGGGTTCTTTTAGGTTTGCCTTATGCGTGGCACACGCGCGCTTTTGCATTTCGCCAGGATCGACATGCGGCCGGGATTCGACCCCACGACCTCGTGCTTAGCAAGCGCAACGCCACTAATAAACCACGGCACGTACGGCGGAATACTTAATTCGCTGGAACAAGTACTGAAGAAAAATAATGGAAACTGCTAGCGAGTTGGAATTATGCCATAATACAGAAATTAATTTCTGGTTGAATGTTCCTGAAATTCTTTGCTACCACTTTATTTCTATATTCCAAAAATTTGTTTAAGATTTATATCACTTTTTTTCGTTAAAGTTCTCACGCTCAGGCAGTTCAAAGTGAAAATCAGTGATCCCTGGCGAAAATTTACATATTTTTTGCGCAGTAACAAAATACTGTAAACGATTATAGACGCTGCCTTCGGGCGTCTACGGAACTTTTTCCAGAGAGTCTCACACCATTCAAATAGTGCACACACCTTCCTGTTTTACATGCCGTGTTTTTTTTATAGTAGGTTGAGGGAGCGCCGTCGCGCCTGCGAGTGGTTCGTACAGGTGCGGCCACGTGAGATGCCAGCGACGGTAAAGCTTGCAAATCGGCGCGATGAGCTTGACAAAAATATCCCATGTAGACTTCGGCAATAATTAAGGGTTTATTGTTTGCATGCTTTCGTCTTACCACTGTCTGCATTGCGTGTACTTCACATGTGCCATCGTTAAACAAGCAGAGTCTTTCGATGACTTCGCGGTAGCACGCGAGTGAGAATATCAGAAGACGCAATAGCTGAAAATTTGCACACCCCCCCCCCCCCCCTCAGTCTAGAGAGCACATTGTTTTTATATTTTATGTTATTTGTTAGCGCCGCCACCATTCTTACTAGTACCCAAATTTTGTTACCCTTGCAGTCAAATGCAGAATTAAACAGCATATTGTATCGCCTGGTGTACTTCCCGGAGGCTGAATAGCCAACGCAACGCTTTTTAATTAATTAAAATATTACGTTGACACAATATTAGTAGTTTGAAAGCAAATACAAAGCATGGCATTAAATATTTCTTCTAAACCACGTGCTACATTGGAATCATTTTCAAAGCAGAGACAACAAGAGCGAAGCTACATGAACATATATTCAGTTTTCAGTTTCAGTTCATTATTCTTAAAATACAATGAATCGGTAAGAGACAATATACAGACGAGGGTCCCAAAGTCAAAGACTCCTACGGGACCCTTGGTTAATAATAAGAATGTAGAGATGTATTAAAAAGCAAGCTAACTAAAATAAACAAACACAATCGTGAAAATACAACATAGAAAAATAAAATGAACCAAAACAAAATGTTTGTGTACAAGCCTATAGTGCATAAAAAAAAACTTGACCCATTTCATGCAAAAGAAGAAAAATAGAACAAGCACTAGCTAGCACCACTAGCAAGAGAAGAAGAAAAATATGACCATGAAGGCTTCAGAATAGACCACAACGCGTGACATAGCTGGGGTGAACATGTGCATTAGTTGCAGACATCAGGGCTTCGAAGTTCAGGCGTTTCCCATGCCCTATCAAAAGCCTGTAATGCTCACAGAGGCCAGGCTGTACAGACAACATGCAGATAGCTGGGGCGAGAGTACGCCGAACGTTCTACACGTACCACTGATCGTATTTCAGTGCCATCGATAGGTAGAGCAACAGCCGATTCCGTGCAAAGCATGGGTGCAAAGCGTGACCCTTTTATGAAGGCGCCGTCACCTGCTTTTTAGCACGGAGCTCTTTGTTCAAAGCGCTTAAGCACAATGAGCACTTCACAGCTTTGCTCCACATTCTCTGGCTTAGATTTCCGCATGTTTATTTTTTTTTCATGTCCCATCATTAATCGTGTCATCGCATCATCATCGTGTCCCATCAGTAACAACAGCCTAGTGTTTATTGTATCTTCTGGACTGTTGACGAGGCGACCAAGTTTAAACGACCCGACACGGTTGCTTAGTGGCTATGGTGTTGGGCTGCTCAGCACGAGGTCACGGGATCGAATTCCGGCCACGGCGGTCGCATCTCGATGGGGACGAAATGCGAAAACATCCACGTACTTAGATTTAGGTACACGTTAAAGAACGCTGGTGGTCCACATTCCCGAAGTCCCCCCTACGGCGTGCCTCATAATCAGATCCTGGTGACACCAAGAAAACAATAAAAACACAGTTATCGCCCTGAAACTGGAGTAACCAAAGCGCGATTGCATATTTTCTCCGTCGAACAGCCGCGATCCACCGCCGCCGTCGCCCTTGCTCGTGAAGCAGCACCGGAAACTGAGTGCGTGCCTGGCAACTTTTTGTGCGTGTTAAAGCACCCAACCCCGCAACAGCCATTTCAAGACATCGCTGAAGGCTTACAGAAGCGTTAAATCACGATCAAGAATGCAAACAGGACAGCACGTGCATAGGCGCTGGCGGGAACAGCGGTCGCCCGAGCCCGCCTACGCTTCGCAGCCTTGGCGCCTTAACGACAAACGGCGTTTTGCACATAGTGCCGATTGGCTTGAAATTTTGTGATAGTCTTCTTTCTGGCCCTCTTTCTGCGGACAGTGATGAATCTATCATCCGATGAGTCTTCATCCGACACGGAGTACAGCTCAGTGTCATCGGTGTCACTGCATGAGCACGCTTCCTCTCTTCCTCGTGAAGGACGGCCTTGTTGACCCGTGGCCAGGAGGGCATCTGGAAGGCTCCGCGTCCATGGCCACAAGACCGGGAGCCGAGGCACCAGGAAAATCCGAAGGTTGCGCCAGAAACCTGAGAACACAGATAGAAGCGTTCTACCAAGAAGACACTTCGTCGTCGTCCTGCATTACATCGGTAATGTACAATCTAGCACTGCAGGTAATCAAATTAAAGCTGCAAGCATGGGAAGAGAATAATAGCATTTTTGGAGATCTTCAGAATGGCTTTAGAATAGGTATATCAAAAGAAGCGAACAAACACCGACACCAAGATCAACATAGGAGAAATTGCTTGTGCTTAATAAATCAAATAAAGAAACTATAAATTAATAGAAATTAAAGTGGTTGAAAAAACAATTTGGCGCAGGTGGGAACCGCACCCACAACCTCCGCATTTCGCGTGCGACGCTCTACCACTTGAGCCACCGGGACGCCGTTTCCACATCCACTTTCTTGGGTATTTATGTGTCCTAGTTGAACACTGAGAGTGTTAGCCAGCGCCACCACTCACAGACCTTGGCGGCGGACGTGGAACGTTCTTTTGCCGTAAGTGTCATTAGAACGTGATCTTTTTGGGTGAACGAAGCTGGTCAATAAAACCACACATGCTACCTGAAGGCATCAATGTTGCTGGACTCGAGACCCTCGTTAGGTAATAAACGAGAAGAAAGGGGGTTAACCGAAGGGCCCGATTTGTATTATTCATATCATAAGAAGCCAACAACTCTGACACCAAGGACACCTCGTTTATTACGTTGAAATAGCTCGACTGCGCGCCTTCTATGTCCACTTTACGCACATAGAGCCAAAACCATATCCGATCTTTCCACATTCGTACTTTCGAGCAGTTGCTTACCATATTTAGAGGCTGTATTTGATCAACATGCATTTACCATCGCACCTAAACTTGCGTAGTTCCCATTATGTTCGCAAAATAATTTGACCTGTTGTTGTTATGCCAGCCCAGCCGTTTAAGTTTTACACTGCTCTTAAAACCCTATTGATAACCCTATTGACCACTTGCATGCGTATTCCACTGGAAAATGCGCATTTCACTCACTCATTTGGAACATTGCGAACACTTTGGCCATACCATGCCCATATTTTTCCCCCGATATAAACAGATGCCTTGCTCAGCTCACCGAGGACAACTGAGAGAAAAACTATGAATCTCGTATGATGCAGGAAAACACGTGCGAAAACGGGGATTTAGTAATTAACTGCAACACTTGCATTTAAAGCAGGAAAGTGAGTATCGCAACGGATTATGTTTGAAATTCTCGTTATTTTCACGGAATTTCAACCTTCACTCGTGCTGTTGTTTTAGGATTCTGGGAAACATTTCGATTTCGAAACACTGTGCAACGCTTGAATTAGTAACTTTCTACAAAGGTTGCAATGAACCTACACGGAATAAACATATATCGCTCGTCACTCAGAATATTGCCTAATACTTCGAATAAATATAAACACCGTGCCTCGCATATTTTACCGAGCGTACGGGAGGAAAACAACCAAAGGCCGTCTACAGTGCATAAAAATTGGGAGAAATTTAGCGACTATTCAGCAACAGTTTTCACACCACATAAGCAATCAACGAAGCGCAAATTTTCGGGACACGTCACCAAAAAGTGGCAATCATGCTTTTTAATACGAAATATCTGTTGTTTTTGCTCCTACCAGCAAACAACTAATAGTGCAGGTCTTATTTAGTAACAGCCTGAAATTGCAATCACCAGAGTCAGAAGTGACATATACCTTTAGAAAATATTTTACAAAGACTTGAGTGCGGACGTGCAAACATCGGCTACCGATATCATCAATGATTTCACGAGGCTATTCACCCTAAATCGAAGTAGCAACGAAAGCAGCAAGTTAGACGGATTCCGTGGATACCGAATTTATTTCGGTGGGTGGACTCTTTCTCAACATTTTCTGCATTCGAATTCTCAACCTCGGCGTTCAAAGGCGGGTAGGCCTAGGCCTGACACCGCAAGTCAGTCATTGCCGCCAATGGAAATCGTCACCGGTGAGACGATATCGCCGGAAGACGCGAATGACCCGGGCTGGATTGCGGCATATAACCGCAAATCGCGCAAGGGAAAGGCCAGTCAACCACAAGGACCAAGTTCAAGTACTCGTGGCAGACGAAGGGACGGCGATCGCACCGCCGGACCGAACATCGCATACCAGCGCCTCGTCGCTACCTCGAGACTCCCTCAGCTACCGAGGGACACGTTCCGTATAATCGTGAGACCCCGAGACGGTCTTAACGTGGCCAAATCTACACCAGTGCAGGTTGAGCAAGCCCTGGCAATGGCAGCAGCCCTGGCTCCTCAAGACCTCACGGAAGACTCCATCTGGCCCAACGTAACTCAGAATATCTGCATCATCTGCACCCCCAGCGAACGTAATGCAAGAGCATACGCCACGGTGCAACAAATTCGCATGGAAGATACTATGTATCGGGTCGCAGTATACCCGGCGTCACCCGATGATACCTGCAAAGGCGTAGTCCGAGGCATTGACCTCGAGCTCAACGACTCCCAACTCCGAGAACTAATCGTCACGAAACGCAACCCCAACGCCTTGGAGATGAAGAGAATCAAGAACACAACAGCCGTGACAATCCTTTTCCAAGGAATGCAAGTACCAAATTACATCTACTGCGGAGCAAGCATTGTTCGATGCACACTCTTTCGCAGACACACGGAAGTTTGCTACAACTGTGGCAACATCGGTCACCGCGCGGATGTCTGCCCTAACCCCAATACCACGTGGTGCCGGAAGTGTGGCTTCAAAGCTCCAGCGGAAGATCACCAGTGTTCCCCTCACTGCACCCTGTGCGGCGGACCGCACCCCACCGCCGACAAGGACTGCAAGCGCAAGTTTCAAGTCCCTTACATCGTGCGACAGAGACGCCGCCGCAGACACAACCGACGCGGCCGTAGCCGCTCCCAAGGGCCGAGCGACGCCAGTCACAGTGACTCGAGCGTCACCTCGGGTATATTCCCGTAGCGACCACAAGGAGTCGCTCGGTCACGCCGACACCCGGGCGCCGCAGCGCCCTCCGCAGCAGACGCTCCAGCTCCAGGGGACGACGCAACAGCCGGTCCTGCTCTAGGGGGCGCCCTACATCCGGCCACACCGAACTGACGTGGGCGGACCGAGTACGAGGGAGACATCACTAGCAGCAGCAGCGGGACGCTTCATCTACCAGACAGGTAACGCGGTCTTCATTGCCCGAGCATGAGAGCGAGATAGTCACAGCCCTACGACAGGAACTAGCGGGTTTCCGGGCCACCATACAAGTGCTTACAGCGCAGCTTAATGATGCAAAACAGCAGATTCAAAACCTTAAAGCTCCCAAACAAGCACCACCCCAGGAGACAAGCGTAAAAGTTAGCACAGCCAAACGCAAACCCCTCCGCTCCCAGAAACGGAAGAAGAGAGTAATGCACCGCAAGACACCCTAGGCGAAATTCTGCGCCTCACGCGAGAGAACCTAGAAAGTATTCGTATCCTAACGAATCGTGTAGAGGTGGTCGAAAATAAAGTCGCCATAAAAATTAAAAACAAAGCTAGTCAGCCACAACAGATGGACACGACGACGCACCCTTCGTCACCAATAAATCCTCCGAAAAATCATCATGGCTAACACGACACGGGACACCTTAGAAATTTGGCAGTGGAATTGCGCTAGCTACGCGAAACGCAAATACTCGCTGCAACAGTACCTCAAAATTCAACCCAAAAATCCGCACGTAATACTATTACAGGAAACCCTATGCGAAACCCTCACGCTCTCAGGGTACAGCCCCGTCTCCCAAAGAGGAGGGGACGCCAGGAGAGGCATCGCCACGCTCGTTAATAGAAAATTCGCGCATATCGTTCACGACGCCCTACCGAAAAACAGTCGCATCGAGGCGATCCTAATCGAGCTCGTACCTAACCGACTCTTAAAACAAAGCGTTTTTGTACTAAACGTCTACAGCTCCCCCGCGCACTACAAACAATCTTTCCACGCGATCCTTACTAAAGCCACATCATTGGCACGAAACTCACCGCTCATTATCGCAGGGGACTTCAACGCCCCCCACCCGTCGTGGGGTTACCCCACAATCGAGCCTAGTGGCAACAACCTTTCGCGCGCGATCGACGACCTGTCCCTTACTCTGGTGACGGACCACAGGTTCCCCACCAGACTGGGTACGTCAACCCGACGCGATAGTACGCCGGACCTCACGTTACTCCGAAATGTAGCAAACTACACATGGACGAATACGCAAGAGAACCTGGGCAGCCATTACTTCGTCATACGCACAGAAATACCAAACACGGCGGCCCCACCCCGGTCTTTCACCCTCACAGACTGGGGTAGCTTCCGCCAGTTACGGAAGGAAGACACGAACACGTACGATTCCTTCGCAGAGCTCCTCTCTGCGTTAAAGGGCGACGTAATTAGAGCCACGAAAACCATACAAACGGAATTGGAGGTCCCAAGGGTTGACCCTCACCTCGCACACTTACTCGAGGCCAAGGCCTCGATACTTGCGCGATGGAGAAAACAACGTCTCAACAGACGCCTGCGCAAACGCATCGTGATACTCAACCGAGATATCGAACAATACCGTACGGAGCTCACAAGACTCCAATGGCACGAACTACGTTCGGCGGTCGACGGCCGCATGCGGACCGGAGGTAAGTGGAACCTCCTGAAACGCATGTTAGACGACAGCCAAACAAAGGATAATCAAAGCCACGCGCTAGACCGACTTTTACACTCACATAAAGAGAAAGGGGGAACGGAAGAGTCCTTCCTGGCAGAAATCGCCAAACGTTACCTTCCGCTAGGCGACGCTCACCCCAACGATTACCCGAGCATAAAGTGCGAAACCACTCCCGAACTAGACGCCGCCTTCACGGAAGCAGAAGTCCGAGAGGCGCTACACAACCTAAACAGCAGGTCTGCCTCAGGACCCGACGGGGTAACCAACCGAATGTTACGTAACTTAGACGACCAGGCCATTACATTACTCACTAAAGACATCAACCACGTGTGGGAAACAGGAGAGGTACCAACGCAATGGCGCACGGCCACGGTGGTCCTTATCCCAAAACCCGGCAAACCACTCAACCTCGACAATTTACGCCCTATCTCTCTTACCTCATGCGTGGGTAAAGTAGCCGAGCACGTCATTCAAAACCGAGTGTCACGCTACATTGAGGAACACGACCTCCTCCCACACAACATGGTAGGGTTTCGACCCCACCTTTCCACGCAAGATGTCATGTTGCTCCTAAAGACACAGGTCTTTGACGTTAAAACAAGAGACGTTCGAGGCATCCTCGCCCTCGATCTCACGAAAGCATTCGACACCGTCTCGCACCGCTTCATATTGGAGTCTGTGGCCGGCCTCGGCCAGAGATTTCAGGAGTACGTGCGCTCCTTCCTAAAAGACAGAGAAGCCCGACTGCGAGTCTCACAACTTAAGTCGGACTGCTACACGCTGGGCTCCGTCGGAACACCGCAAGGCTCAGTCATCTCTCCATTACTATTTAACATAGTGATCAAGGGACTCGCAGACAAACTACGAGACATCCCGAACGTAAATTGCGCTCTATATGCATATGACATCACCACCTGGAGCCCGGGAGGCTCCCTGGCAGACATAGAGCAGGCATTACAGTCTGCCCTAGATGCCACGGAGGAGTACTTACTAGACACAGGAATGAAACTATTCTCAAAGAAATCGGAATTCTTACTATATCGCAAATTTTGCCAAGGAGTCCGATACCTAACTCCTCTAGACGAACATCCGATCGCACTACACACAAGAGATGTACAACAGATTCCGCGAGTTGACCACATACGCATTCTTGGGCTCCTAATCGAAGCCATCGGATGCCACGGACACACGATCAAACACTTAACCGCCAAAACCGAAAACATGATCAGACTCATCCACAGAGTCTCTGGGCGCAGAAAGGGTCTCTGCGAAGACAACCTTCTGCGCGTATACCACGCGTTCCTTATGAGCCATATTAATTACGTCGCCTCTGCCCACAATTGGACGAAAAGAGAAAAGACGAAACTAAACACACTCATGCGCTAGGCATGCATCAGCTAGGCATGCACAACATCGACGAAGTGATCGAGGCTCAGACTATGGCGCAAATACTCCGCCTATCCTCGTCCAAAGCCGGTAGACTAATTCTAAGCGAAGCTAATGTCTCCCCATCTCCCTATCTCGAGCACGCTGTTACCCTACCGAGTGAAATTAGAGACAACTACAGAGTCTCACCGTTTCCCAGAAACGTCCACCCACTATACAACGTGGGTAGGCGCCGGGCCCGCGCCCGCGCGATTCTCGACCGCACCGACGCGGATCGTGAAGCCACCGCATTTGTGGACGCGGCCCAGTACCGCAATACATCAACTTTCGCGATAGCAGTTGTGGACGGCAATGGAACGTTACGATCATCGGCATCGGTTAAATCGACCACCAGCGCTAAAGCAGAACAGATAGCCGTATCCATCGCCATGGCAGACCCCACCCTTACAAAAATTTTTAATGTGTTTTTTTAGAGTCTTTTGAATGTTCTCTATAGAACTCTATTGTGTTTATTTTGATTGCCTATAGAATTTTCCTATAGAGTTTCAAAAGTTATTTGGCCACCGCATTCTTATAGGAACTCTAAAGACGCATTTCTATAGAACATATCTATCGAGTTGCTTTAAAGATGCTAAAGACAAATTTCTATAGAATATTTCTATCGAGTTTCTTTAGAGATGCTAAAGACAAATTTCTATAGAATATTTCTATCGAGTTTATTTAGAGATGCTAAAGACAAATTTCTATAGAATATTTCTATCGAGTTTTTTTAGAGATGCTAAAGGCAAATTTCTATAGAATATTTCTATCGAGTTGCTTTAGAGACGCTAAAGACAAAATTCTATAGAATATTTCTATGCAGTTGCTTTCGAGTACCTACAAGCAAATGCCTATAAAAGCTAGGCCGATACGTGTAAAGAACTTGCAATTTACCAAAGTTCTACTGTAGGCAATAAGGACTACAGTAAATGCAGTGGCAAAATAATTGGTGCTACAACCACAAAGTATTCAGGTCGAAATGTTTATTGCACTTCAGACTAGATACATACTTCATATATGTGACATACATGCTTCAGACTAGAACTTGCAACACACAAGCTGTAGCTGCCAACATGCTTCTCAGGTCAAGCTGGTGGTGCAAACACGCGAAACATGAGGTAAAAGAATCAGTGGCAGACTTGATTAGAGTTGACACCTGGCAATAACAGGCTTGACTAGGACAAGAAACCATACCATTAAAACTGCAAAAGGAGTGCCTGTTCCAGCAGTGCACATTGAACGGTTGGATACTAAAGCCTGAAAATAGACTGATATGAATGTGCACTGCAATGTTGTGTCAGCCTGACGAAACGACACAGCATTTTAGTTTGTTTAAGTGCAAAAATAACACTGGCAGTCGCTGCGAAAATGTGGCAAATAATGGCTTTCGCAGATAAGTACACCATATACCGAAACCACACAGCATATTAGTCTATGTTTATGTGTAAAATTAGCACTGGCAGGCCCTGCAAAAATGTGGCAAACAGTGGTTTGCATAGAGCAGTACAGCATATATCGTACAAAGTTGAAAAGCTTGTATGTCGTTCTAAGGACACAATTTTGAGATCAGAGCCAATATTCTAATTAGGGTGAGAAATACAAACCAGACCGACACACGCAATGACTAAAAAAAGAGATTTAGCTCAGGAGCTCCTATGTAATGCACATAAACAGTAAAATAGTTTTTCTCGGCAACTATGGAATCAAATTTGATGAGGTTTGATACATTTAAAAATGTTTAAATCATAGTTTTACATTAAAACCATCTATATTTATTAAAATTTGCTGAAAATAGCAAAACTTGAAGGAAAAGGACTTAGTTTGCAACTGTAAAAAAATAAAGAACTAGCACAAGTTCGTTAATTCTGTAAATTTTCCTACTCAAATACATCCAAAATACAGAAATACTTTTGAGACAACCACAGCACTCATTTGAAGTTTGTGGCATTTGAGAATTCAACTTGTTGCAGGAAGAACTATTTGGCAGGTTTAAGAAAAATAACACCACAAAGCTTACTAATCCCCGTCTCTGTGCCAGAAAGAGATATCACAGTTCTGCAGACTCCATCTGCTGTCTAAAGTCAACAAACTTTATATATGAATTTACAGCTTACATGAAATTGTTGCAATGTTTGAGAGTTTCACACATCTAATCATAAATTAGTGATTGTATATTAGAGCAGCATATGGTATCTCTAATTTGCCAGATTAAATTATGGTATTAGGTCCAACAGAAATGTGATCTCATTTTTTAGTTATGAGTAAGATTTGTTAACCTTACTGCTCTGTTTCTTCAAAATTTGCAGTTTTCATGAATTCGTATCAAAAGCAGACTAGTTGTCTGAAAATGTTTTATCATGGTACTGTGCTACGTGAATTATGCTTTTTCAAATGACATGTTTACTTTGATGCAATGATATTTCTTTATACCTTGCTGAAAAACTGCACAGTATTCACGAGATATGAATAAATAAATATTAAGTGAAGAAGTAAACAAATAAATATTGCGGTTTGTCTTATCATTCCACCACCAGCATGACCTGTATGGAGCTTTGGCTACTGCTCACATGTTGCAAGTTCATTCTTACATGATCACCTGCTATTTCACTTCCCAGGAAAGGAGCGAGGAAAGGCTAGTTTTTGGCCTCATTTGGTCCGTCTAGTAACAGCGACGCTGGAGCCTGGAAAATACAATTGAAATTAATTTTCAAAAGGTGTAATGAACATTCAGCCATAATGTATTAGCAGGCACAAACATGCCACAAATATCTATATAGTTGTAGCATTATGCTAAGTTTCATTTCAGTATTTCAGAAAAAAATTATAACAGAAAAGTGGCAGAACACCCCACCTCCCCACCACTCTGCCAAACAGTGGCAGTTCTTTTGAGAATCATTTTTGACAATATCTTTACTTTCCCAAGATACTGTGACATCAGCACTGGGCCAATGTGCCTGGCAGTAGAATATCATTGCTGATGACAAAAAGCATCTCCAAACGACAACAGCCTAGTCACACATTAATCTCATCTTGCAATGACAACACATTCCCCATTTATAAGATAAGCAAGCAGGAACACCCATGAGCTAAGAGTCCTATACAGACGTCACACTGTGCATAGGAAACAAATTTTTTGAAAAGAAGGGAATGACCTACTGGCTTCTATTGCTGAGCGGTAGACAAAATTAATATTCCATCCGCTGTTAGCCATAGTTGGTATGTACTATGCTTAATATGCCAATAATAAATTTCTCACATGGAGCTTGAGCAATCATGATGATGCATGTAAGTATCCATTGTATGGGGAACAATAATGTTTTAAGTTGTTTTCGCAAATTATGATGGATAACTGCCAATTAGTGGTATTTGGAACACAGTCGCAGTGTCACTGTCAGATACAATGGACACAGTATATTCGTGCTTTTTGAGTTATTGAAACAATTAGTTTCTAATCTAGTACAGGTATGTACACTGATATGTATCCTAAACGCAATGATAAGACTTCCCAATTGCAATTGAAAAGTTAATTCAGTTTTAATTAAAAAGGGTCCTTGCAACATGGCATGTGAAAAACAGAAAAAAAAATTATACTAATCATGTCTCTTTGAAAATTGATTGCATAACTGCTCTGTAGGTCAAGCAGAAAATTTAACAAGAAATAACATGCCTAAAACTAGTTGCAACAAACAAATTTGTTCCTACGAAGGTTGCAGACAATTCAGTAAACAGATTGTGACCCAGTCTTTTTATGTGGCATTCCTCAGCGAATTTGTTGGTCAATTGGTTGCCGCAGCTGAACAAAACAGATGAACAGTCTAAATCTGGCGTGCAGCCCCAGTCCCATCGGTGCATGGTCAAGTGGGACGAACATACTGATCCGGGGAGTGAATTATGGTGCTGTCTTAGGCACGTGTTGAGGCACCGGCCAATCTGCTGCATGTACATTTGACCAAATATACACATGATCACAAGAATAGACTACACTACCTCTGACAGACACAAGACAAATTTAGTGGTATCTAAGCAAGCCTTTCTTGTCGGGGTGCCTATATACACAGCAGTGTGCAAGAGAATTGAGAAAGGCAAGCAGGCAAGGGAGGCTGGCTCGGTGAAAGATACCACCAAAATTGGCGTGTGTGTCACAGGCAGCGTACTGTATCCCTTTCACATGTGGTCAAGTGTACATAGGGCAAACTGGCCGGTATCGTATGTGTATAAGAGACCACCATATTTCATTCAAAAGACCAGTATGGTCATCCAACTTGGCCGTACATTTCCACAACGGGGCTTCATGTTGGATTACAATCGTTCATCTGTTTTCATCCACTGTAAAAATTGACAAGTGAAATCGATGAGGCATACCACATATATAGTAAGACATGTGGGTGAGCCGCCATTTTTAATGCAACAAACAAAAAAGGCATCCTGTGTAGGTCACAAGGTATCCATATCAGTCTGTGCCTATGTACTACTGAAGTAAATGCAGCATAGTAAATACTGCCCATCATATTAATTTTCAAGAAATTCAAGCTCACCAAATGTGTATTTCGCAGTGGCTGTTACTAAGGGAACAGAGAAGTAACTGTAAAGATATCAATGATAAACAAAGGTGTGCACACTACGTGCTTAGACCTGTGACATATTTAGTCCACTACACTTCGAATTCCTACATGCACAGAAAACTGCACGAGATTGTAGCACAAACAGAAAAAAAAATATGCAAATAAGGGGTACAGCATAGGAAATAGTTTTCAAAGAATAAAACCACAATAAAAAGTCATAAATACACTACGTACAAAGCAAAAATTATATTTAACTTGCAGGTAAGCAACTTACGCAAAAGAAATACTAAACATCAGGAAATGTTAGGTATAGTTTTATACAGAACACAATAATGTGGGCATAATGGCTATGCACACAAATAAGTAGCAAGTTCAATAAGGTTGCATAAATATTTAGTCTCTTTAGTAAGCTGCAGTATGAAATGTGTTGACAAAATTCACCATGAATGACACCAAGCCCCCTTTTTGGAACACATACATTTCATACACACCTGGCATGACCATCCAGATCACACGCCATGCTGCTGCAGCCATATATCCACAGGGTCTGCATTTCTGGGGGCTCCTCGATCTTGTAGTTTATGTTGTGGGTCACGGCCTCGCCACTACAAAATGAGGTCTATGTTAGCTTATAGCAGTGGCACAATAAAGCTGTGATATCGTGAAAACATGCAATCAGCAACTAAAAGGGTCATGAAAACAATGTCTGCACTAATGTGGAAAGAGAGCAAATGCTTGAAATTATCGAATGTCATGACAATAGGGACCTCTACATCAAATAATGTTTTGGACGCGCCGCAGCAGCAGATTACAATCTAATCTTAATGTTTTTTTCCATTACTTAGTATAGGCAACGTTCCCCTGTCATGTTTAGTTAAGTCAGTTATGTCAACACATCTTGTCTTGGAAATAAAGCTGTACTAGTAGCAAGCTGTGATTGGCTTACATTTTTTCCCTAGAACTGTTCGTTAGCCAAAAACCTCGTAAGCAGAGATTGTGTACAACGTCGAAGCATATATAAGTGAAGAAACGTCATTGAAGAAAGAATAGATGAAGAGGTAGACGGGTCGTTACTATGCAACTTTAGCAGACAGGCGGGAGCTCACGCACAGCTGCACAAGGTGAACACGATTTCCGAAACTTTTCTCAGCGGAAGCAAACTCTTATCAGGATTATCAATTCCGCACTGTGGCAATAGAGTTGCGTACACAATTTTTACAACCAGCGCGTAGCAAGTATCAGCACAGGGTTCACTGTTGACGTGGGTGTTCCACTTGCTACGTTCGCAAGGCACTCTATACAGACACGGGAAGCACACACAACGCGGATGAACGCACGTGTAGTTGGCGAGCACGATTGCTTACCGTTTCAACAGTACGGCGAGGTCGAAAGGCGCTCTCCAAGTTTCCAGTGATGCGTCTGCGATGTTACTTGCAGCAAACAAGCCGCTGGGTAGTGGACGAGCTGAGGCACGCTAATAATACGCATTACTTCTTTGCGCCGTCCACCAAGCTTTCCACGACAACCAGCGGAGACAAAGGGAACGCACTCCACGGCATGAAAATCGTTGGTCCACATTTAGCTGGCGCGCCACGCATACGGCGTGCTTACAGCGAGACTCAAGCCATCTTCTGGCACTTTCGTGCTCGCGAACTACGTCTCATTTCATTACAGCAAACCTAGTAACACACGATCAAACAAACACATCGATGCAGCTCGCACAACAACCGTTGAAGACGGAGCAATTACAACACGCCGTATCTTCGTATTCTACCTGTCGCGTTGAATACGAAAATACCGGCGCTGCCAGCGCCGTCTGTATAATAGTGCGGCTGTTGTGGCCTCCGTGATTCCTACAATAATACCCACTACAGCAGGTTTTGTGCCGTTTTGGGCCGAACTACATACATATGTTGCTAGGCAAGAAGAAACATTGACATGCTCATATTGTTTGCTATAGTTTAGGGCAGAAATAAATTACATGTAGTATTCTTGCTTTTGAATCGCTTATGCCACATGTAGTCACCAAAAAGCATGGCCTTCAAGATCCGGACAATTTACCCTGCGTAAGCTATATTGCTGGGGTGTGATTTTAACGATTTCAACCTCGGTCACTGGCCTTAAAACCCTAACTGACTTTATGCGCAGCCGTTACCTGCACTACATGCGCCCTCACTTCGTTTCTCATTGAAGTAACTTCCTGCTGTCGTTTAAATGTAGCCCAGAAATTGTCCACACAACCTCGGAGGTACACACGTGCAGTGTGTGATGTTTCCGTGCGCTTGTGTCCGTCGCACAGCAACATAATTTATATACGATGATTTTTAATTTTACCCGTGAGGCACAGGTTACGCTTATGTGTTCCCTATCTTGCTTTCGTGGCGATGTGCTTATCATGCGCGGATCGCGCTCATGTGGTCCGTGACTTTTCAAGATTCCTTGAAAAAAAAAATCGTTTCTGCAGCGTGCATTTGTCGCATTTGAGTGGTGTGTGCCAGAAATGTGCGGCGGCGTTCGATGTGTTTCCGCCCCAAGTGCTGCAGTCACTGCATGCCAGCAAATAGATATGACGCGATTGCTAAGGCGCAGTTTTGCTTAGTGTTTCTTGGTATACATCTTTGTGATTTGCCTGCATATGCGATATAAACCACAATGCGCGCTTCCGTTATATTTCTTTGGTTTTCCTAATTTCGATTAGTGTGATGTTTGCCTTCGTCAATGAGTGTCTTTTTAACGATGCTCTTACTTCATAGTAAAAAACCTCGGAAATGCAGATTGCAAGAACCAGCGTCTTCCAGTGCCTTCCAGTGTGAAATCAGCGCGTTGTTATTTTTTTTTTTTTTAAGCACTGGATCGCACTGGGTACGCTGGCGCTCGCTGGGACTCACTCGAGACCAGTGAGAACGCTGGATAAGAGCTGGGCAATGCTGGGTCACACTGGAAGAGACGGTCGCATTGGAAACTGCGCTGGTTGTGTTTGTGCCGCGCTGGCTCCAGTACGCATAGACGAGCGCTGCTGAATATTAAATGCTTTATACAATTTCATCACTTCATACTAGTCTCTTGTCCTAAATAACGCTATATCTTAGGGTCATAGAACTATTTCGTGTCGCAGCATGGAATAAAGGTGCGTGAGCTGCCTTGTTTATTCCTGCACATGTGACAATGAAAATCACTTTCGTTTTTTGCATTTTGCCTTTTGACAAGGCGGATAGCTAAATTCTTGAACGAAACCATGCAAACGCAGGGGACGCCGCTTTTTTAGTAGTTCGCACGTAACATATGATTGGGAGTTATCGCCATTGTCGCAGTGTTGTGGAGTGGACATGAAATCCAGAAGTCGTTCAGACGCGCTCGAAGAGACCCCGAGTTCGAAGCCTACCGCTGCTTGATATTATTGCACCGATAACAAGGCTGAGGCGATTCGTGCGCTTCCACTTTCCCTATTGTACTAAAAAGAGTTCTGAGGCTCAAATACACACATTTTAGCTTTCGCCAGCTACCCGCGCCGAGATCAGTCCCCACCGAAGCTTAGGCATAGCGTATCCGCCGAGTCCGTCTGCACGCTATCGGCGCGTCTAACCTCAAGAATCAAGGAGTCTAACAAGGATAAATTACTTTATATTTCAGATTTCGCATCGGTGCTTTTAAATAAACAATTTTTTCATGTCTACAGTGCCAGCACAAGAAGTGAGGAGCGCCGATGTGACGCGTCATAAACGCAGGTATATGTGCTGTCGCCGAAGGCTCCCAGCACTAGCCTGCGCTTCTCTGACGAAGATATATGACTAGACAGGCGTGTAGACTGAAATACATCACTGAACTAAGAAAACATAGCATACCCCTCGCGTGAAGAACAAGAAACGGCTATCGAAATCGGCAGTAACAGCCCATTCATGCAACGTCCCGGGTCGGTGGTTCATTTAGGACTTTTTTCGAAGTTAAAATACCAATCGCAAGTGAAAGTCGAGGTTATGGCACTTCCGAGCACACTATTGAATACGGAAAGCAAATTTTTCTTTGTGGTACAGGCGTGAGCTTTAGTTGCTGGGCGATAGCGCATCTACCACGTCTGTGCAAGACTTCTCTCTGTGAAACTAAAAGTGCTTCTCGATTTTGGTATGCTAAATTATCCGCCCGTGTTCGTATGCTGGCGTGGCGTAGCGGTAGTGATCCAGGCTGGGGATCTGCAGGTGCGACGATCGAATCCTGTCAGAGCACTTCTGTTTTTACATGTTCTTTTTTTTTCGTTTTTCATTGCACTAAAACGCTCTCTGTTGCTTTCTCTATTCAAAAAATGCATACGATGTCTAGGCACCGCGTATTTAACGCGCTAGAGCTGTTTTTCGCGCCAGTAACCAGCGCCTCCCAGTACGCCGCGCTTGCCCAGCGCCCCATGCATCCAGCGCGCGGCACTGGACCCATAATCCGGCGATGCACTGGATACTGGGTACTGTTTATAGAGTGAAAATATAGAGCCGTTCTTAGACAGGCCGCACTTTAGCTTCTTTAATGTCCTATAAACGTTCCTTTATAGAACTCAGTACATATGCCATATGATGGCACATTTTTAGAACGGGAATGGAGAGCCAGTCTAGAGACAGGCCGCATTAGAAGTTCCGAAAACGTTCTATGAATTTTTCTATAGAATTTGGTGCATAAGATGTCAACACGACCTCTATAGAATTATTATGGTGGATGTAGAGCCATTCTATAGACAGGCCGCATTAGAAGTTCTGAAAAGGTTCTATAAACATTTTTTCTGTAGAATTTGGCACATAAGATGTTAATACGACCTCTATAGAACGTTTCTGAAAACGTTCAATAAAAAATTTTCTATAGAATTTGGTACATAAAATGTCAATACGACCTCTATAGAACATTTATGGAGGGTGAATGGAGAGTCGGTCTATAGACAAGCCGCATTAGAAGTGTTAAAAATTTTCTATAGACATTATTTTATAGAATATTGTACATATGATGACAATAAACCCTCTATAGACTGCTTATAGAGCGTGAATGGAGAGTCAGTCTATAGAAAAGCCGCATTAGAAGTGTTAAAAACTTTCTATAGACATTATTTTATAGAATTTAGTACATATGATATTAATACACTCTCTATAGAACATTTATAGAGAACGAATGGAGAGCCATTCTATAGACAGGTCGCGTTAGAAGTTTTAAAGACATTCTATAAAAATTACTTTATAGAATTCAGTACATAGGACGTCAATACACCCTCTATTGCACATCTATTGTGTGTGAAATGACTTGTTTCTATAGAAAGGTTTCTATAGACTTCTTATAGAGATTCTATGCAGACGACTCTATAGATCGCGAGTTCCTATAGAGTCCCTTTTGACTCCATAAGAACTCATTAGGAGTTCTAAAGGAACTCTAAATCCATTTTCATAAGGGCACATTTACCCATGTCCTCACGGATTCGCGTGCTGCAATTCGGGCTTACGAAAGCGGCAACGTATCGAAAGAGGTAGCGCATATACTACTAGCAAGCTCAAAAGAGTGCAAACGATGCCTCTCCTGGTTCCCCGCTCACATGGGGAAAGACATTCACCCGCAAAAACCCAACCTCAATGAAACGGCCCACGACCATGCGCGAGAACTTGCCCGCCGCGACGGTCCCACGGCCTCCGAGGGGCTGGACATTCAGTTTAATGACCCGCTACTCACTTACCAAGAAATCACCTCACACTATCGAAAAGGCAGAATGAAATACCCGCTCCCGCACGCCAAACTCGAGCGCGCGCAGGCGGCCGCGTTTCGAATGCCGCAAAGCCGTACTCGTATCCGTCACGAGGCCTATTAAGCCACTACAATTCAGAAATCCCGGCAAATTGCCCAGACTGGCCAGAACTCTATTGCTCTCTCTCGCACATGCTTTGGCAATGTACCGCGTTACCAGAAGGCCCTCTCTCCAGTGAGATTGAATGGGAACAAGCCCTCAAAAGCCCGGACCTCAAACTCCAACTCAAGGCCGTGCAGAGGGCCCAAGAACTGGCGGAGCGTCACCACGTTCCCGTCCCGACTTGCGCGTCGCCTACGGTTTCGGCCCAAGGAGCTCCCCGCGTGCGATCTCCAATGGCTTAAATCCCCTCAGGACCTCAATAAAGTTCTTGACTGACTGACTGACAAAGACTTAGAGTTCTATTGGTATTAAAATGGCTCGCACGTTCGACCAACGTCATTTTCGCGAGCATATCTTCGACAATCGTGATTGCACAATGAAATTCGACAGTTATACTTGTAAGAGGTTTGATTAGATTTTTAATCGTGATAGGTTAGCGGGACTGCAACGCTATGTAGACTATGTGTCCATAGAGATTAAATAATTCCAGCAATTGATAAACTGCCGATTTCATGCCTTACGTCACGCCAGTCGTACATACTTCGACCCCCCAATTTTGACAGAGGGGGAGGAGGGCAATGCCTCCCCCCGTGATAGATAGGTCTAGGCACGGAAAAGAAGTGCCGTGTTCCCCAATAAGCAACATGGTCTACGCACGGTTGAGCACGCCGCAATACAATAGCACACGAGGGCAGTCACGTGGTTTTATTTAATATTTTCTGGGCTTTCTTTAAACGCCGGAAAAATATCACCACGCAGCGTGTACGTTGCCACGAAAAAATTTGATCTGTCGTTCTGGAATGCCCTCTACAACGTAAGGAAACGCACGGCCCTAAAGCGAATATTAATAATTTTCTATAATTTCTCTTATTTAATTAACTTGGTAAACGCAATATGAAAAACATCCTAAGGAGCACCGCATGACGGCAAACCACATATCATTGGTTTCATTCAGTAGCAGTTAACCACTTTTTTAATTGATTGTTTAGCGTGCTATTGCCAACGCCAGTCGTCTCCTTTCGAAATCTGAACGTAATTACTCTATTAAAGAACGGGAATGTCTTGCCCTTGTCTGGGAGGTTTCGAAATTCCCTCCTTACTGGTATGCCGACCTTTCCTTGTTGTCACAGACAATCACGCGCTGTGTTGGCTTTGTTCACTCAACAACTGGACGACTCGGTCATTGGGCGCTGTGCCTTCAGAAGTATTCTTACTCCGGTGCCTAGCAGTCTGCCCACCTCCATCTGGACGCGGGTTGCTTGTCCCCCTATCCTGTTGACCCAGCAGATGTATCATACATCGAGCCTACTCTGTGCATCATGTCTATGTCTAAGTTTCTCCAGATTGGTGAAGAATAAGGTTGTGATGCTTCCGTGCGATCGCTCATTGACCGTCTCGAATCGACATCTAACGACGCGTCACTGCGCAGGTTCATCCTCTTGAATGGCGCACATTACCGTCGTAACGCTCAGCCAGATGGCCCATGGCGGCTTCTCGCTGTACCCAAGCATCTGTGTTCCGCGATCCTGCACGAACTTCACGACGAACCAACAGATGGTCACCTTGGCGTATCGCGCACGTATACGACCGTGTCCGGCGCCGCATCTTTTGGCGCGGTCTCGCCTGGTCTTTGGGACGTTACGTGGCCTCCTGCGACAAATGCCAACGTCGGAAACGACCTGCCGAACTCCCTGCTGGACTGCTTCAACCGCTCTCCATCCCGACCAAACCATTGTTCCGTGTTGGTTTAGACCTTCTCGGTCCTTTTCCCGAGTCAAAATGCGGCAACAAGTGCGTCGCCGTTGCCAAAGAATATGCGACCAGGCATGCAATCACTAGAGCGCTCCCCACCAGCACTGCCACGGATGTTGCCAATTTTTGACTACACGGTATTATTCTACACCATGGCACCCCTCAATTTCTCACAGATCGAGGTCGCGAATTTTGGTGCCGTGTAATCGACGATATTTTGCGCTCCTCCACAACGCAGCACATTTTGACCACTTCCTACCATCCCCAAACAAATGGCCTCACCGAATGCCTAAATAGCGCCCTCACGGACATGTTCTCAATGTATATTTCATCTGACCGCCGTGACTGGGACCTCGCGCTACCTTACGCGTAACCTTCGCCTACAATTCGTCGTGTCAAGACACCGCCGGTTATTCATCATTTTATATGCTCTATCGTCGTAAACCGACGTTACCACTCAACGCCCTCCTTCCGGCTGCTACAGCGCCGCCAAGGGAATGTGCACGTGATGCCATCGCTCGTGCTGATGACGCGCGTCAGATTGCCCGCACTCAGCTGTCGGCCTCGCAAGCCACTCAGAAGTGATTTTATGACAGCCGACATCGCGACATTTGTTTGTGCCTTAGTTCTAATGTGGTGTGCATTCCGCCGAGTTGCCTTGTCAGAGAAGTTGTCTTCTCGGTAAACGGGGCCTTACCGAATCGTCAGCCAGGACAAGGACATCACCTACGAGATTGTTCCTGTCTCACTGACTGTGCAACCTACGATCGGTCCCAGTGACACAGTTCACGTAAGCATACTGAAAGCATGCCGCCATCCTAAAATCACCGTTTAAAATGCACTGAGACGGCGCTCTTACCGGCGGGGGTAATGTTACGCAGCCAACTCATTCCGAGAGACATCCTGCTTGGAGCAGACGACAATGACGACGGGCCTGTCTGGTGGACAGGCTGTCCACCATCTTGGTTGCTGCTGTGTAACTCGTTTTAAATACACTGTAAATAGTCACGCCTCGTGTCGTTTCACGTAAAAATATCTGACCGAATTTAACCTATAGGCCGATGGTGCCCATGCGGTCAAACAAAAAGGCTCGGGCATTATCATAGATTTCTTTTCCACATCTGGAGGATGCAAGATTTTTCAGAATGAGGTCATGTGAGCCGTTGTCGTAATCCAACGCCACAACGCTCTTGTTTCAGCTGTACTCGGACCATCCACAACATCCTCCTTAAGTTGTAGGATCGACTATGTCCTGCGCAGACAAACCTGGTCCACAGCCGAATAAGGAAGATTTGGTTCGCTTCGAGATAAGACGGGAAGCACATAAGAACTACGTGCTCGAAGTGCTTGCCGATAACGGAAGTCAGGGAAACGGGTTTGAGATTTTGGAGGGACAATGGTTTCCCGGGTTTCGAAATTCAGGTAATATCGGCGTGTCGCCATTTCTGTGGAAGCGTTCCGTTTTCCAATAGTCGTTGTAATATGCAGTGAGTTGCCGTACAGCCTCATCGCAGAGGTTGCGTAGTAGTGCATAATGAATGCCGCCTGCTTCGGGCGACCTTCAGGCCAACGGTATTGTGTGCGTTGGGTTGAGAAGTGCTCTGAGGAGGGACCACGTTTTCTATGTACTCAGTTTGCCATTAAGGCGGTCGCAGAGGTTGTGTCAATTGTTATTAGTGAGGATGGTGGCGTATTCTTCCGCTTCTGCTGTGATCCGGACAATTTCTTGTTTCAGCTTATGGTTGTGCCGCTGCCTCTTCCATCGTTTGGTCAGGCCTCTTCGAGCATCCCATAGGTGGAGAAGATTTCTGTCAAGATCCTGTGTCTGCGTTTTTGCAGTGAGTTGCTTGGTGGCAGCGCTAAATTTTCTTGTAGCTGTTGTGTCCAATCGTGTAGAAATGGCGTGACGTGTTGTTGAGACTTGGTTCTGCTGCGCCGGAAAGCGTCCCACTTGGTTACTTTAATTGCAGTTATTGGGTGCGTATGGCCACCAGCTGGACTTCTGTGGCTATAATGCTGTGGTCCCAATGCCCAGGTTCTCAATTAGATTGTTCCAGGAGCATTTAGTCAACCCTTTCACCATTGTTAGGTCGGGGCAAGTATCCCTGCTTACGCTGTTACCCGTTCTAGTTGGTGTGTCTCGGGTTCTGTCACAAGAATGAATCGATGAAGGCTCATGGCGTGGGCTAGACGATGACCTTTGGGACTTTCTGTTTGGTACCCCTAGGCAAGGTGGGACGCCATGAAATCTCACAGAATGATCAATTTTCTGGCTTGTTTGCTGACGGCCGAAAAAAGTTGTCCGAAGTTGACTCGTCGCGATTTAGGTGAACTGTAGATATTAAGTTTAAACAAGCTGGTTCGATATCGATTCCTGTGTACAATTTCTAAGAGCACATGCTAATCGGGAGATCGCGAGACGCGTGTGGGTGACGCATGGGCGCGATTCATAGCCGCCGCCGCCGCCGCAGACAGACCTCTGCTCATGCAGCGCTTGTTTCAATACAGACGACGCGCGCTACTCTGGCGCCATCTTGTACCCACCGTCGCCGTGGCGATACGCTTTTGTTTTCATGCTTTCGTTCTACCAACGACGATGCGGCACCTCGTCGCGGGGAAATCGTGCCACCAGCGTCAGAGGCGACAACACCCAAGGAAGCCTCACATGGAGCCTCACTCGTAGCCGCATGCCATCGCCCCTTGCAGACGCAGCAGTGCCCGTCACATGCGCTGGTATTGTGGACTGACCCCAGCACCTGAGGCCGCGGACGAACGCAACCCTTCCCATCTCACGGCACACTGCCGCCGGCACGCCGACGCTCAACGCTCGAACGGGCGCCAAACAGCTGCGATCTAAAAAGGAATAAATACAGTAATCAACAAACTAAAGAAAACTACCCGATGCCACTAACCAACTCGGCCGAGAGTGCGGCCCAGGAGCAGCTATAAATCCGATACATTAAAGAGTTTGGGTGAAAGACGTTCATTCAAAAGTGCCACATACGCAGTGCAGTTGTGGCGCGGCCTCTTGAAACGTCCGGTTGCTGTTCTTGAGCAATGTCGCGACGAGGTTCGATTCCGCTCTGCATGAGAGAAATTTATGGATATTTTTCATCATTGTAGAGCTGCACATTCCCAAGTGGCACACACCTCGTTACCCAAGTGGGCGTCAACGATGCTCATTGAAGAACGACAGGCACCGACTGGTACATACCAGAATCCAAGTTGACACCAAAGAGGTTTACTGAAGACCAGCACAGACTGAGTGGCATATACCCAGTGTTCCAAGTCAGTGTCACAAATTTTCTTCGAACAGTGGTACCTACCTACCCAGTTCCGCATCTACTGTCACCTATGTCAGTACGAAAGAGGTTCGTTCAACAGCAGCACGTATACACACATTGTCACTTACTGACTCAGGTAGGCGGGAAAATGGTTAGATATACACATATATAGAAAGCTAGAGCGATACTTACTCCACAGAAAGCATCATGATCGAAGCCCACTAAAAAGTGTCACCGATTTAAAAAGCGCAATCACAGCAGCAGATAGAATATACCACGAGCAGCACACAATAACCATAGCTTTCGAGCAGTGCTTTGTCATCCTTGGTCTTGACTTATCCTGTGTTCTTGCGCTGTTCCAAATGCAACACGTATCGTCTAGATCGTGTCGGCACCCTGATTCAGTCCGTATAGCTTATACTAAGAAGCTAAATAGGCTGGAATACATGTATCGCTAATAATTTCCAGCCCAGTCCTTCGAGAACCTTATCAGGACCAATTTAGTCGCCAACAACATGAGGTAGTTTATTTATTTATTTATTTATTTATTTATTTATCAAAAACCTTACAAAGCCCCTACGTGGGGATTGAGTAAGGGGAGCATAGAATCAAGTAAGCACGTACAATCTAGTAACAATATAAAAAGGAAACACCAGCCAAATGCACCGCCTAAAATATAGAGAAACATATTAGCTACATACAGCTGTATACAGTGAGTAGAATCAGTTAAACGAGTTTAGTGAGTGCCTGAATTTTTCGCGGTCAGCTTCCACAACTATGTTATCGGGGATGCTCTTCCAGAGCCGAATGGCACGTGGAATTGCAGGCGAGTAAAATGCTTGTCTTTTACCATAGATTCGCGTGAAACTATGATAACTGTGCAATCTGTGCGGCGTTTGCGATAACGTTTCTAGATGTAGGGGAGCGTTTGTTAGTATGGTGCGCGTATTCATGTAGTAATGACAAAAGGCAAAATGTCCCGACGAATTCTTAGCAGCTGAAGTGAAAGGTGAATCTTTATTTGAGTTACGCAAGAACGGTAGTCATATTTCCGGGAAATGAAACGTGCGGCTCTATTTTGCAATATTTCCAGCATATCAATTACGTAATTTTGGTGGGGAGACCAGACTGAAGCGGCGAACTCAAGTCGAGCGCAAACAAATGTTTGAAATGCCAGTTTGCGGATAAGTGTAGGTGAGTTTCGAAGGTTACGTCGCAGGTAACCCAGTGATCGAGAAGCACTGGCACAGATGGTGGCAATGTGAGAAGTCCAGGAGAGGTTTGTTGAAAGATTTACGCCTAGATATTTAAATGATGTGGTCCGACATAATGGTACATTTTGAATACAGTAGGAATAGTCCAAGTTGGTGCGTTTGCGGGTGAAGGACATCACGTTACATTTTGATGAATTTAGAGCCATAAGGCCCGGTGTCACACCAAATAGTAATTTGGTTAGGATCCTTTTGGAGGATCAGGTATGCATCAGAGCTGTTAATAGAACGATATATAATGCAGTCGTCAGCGAAAATGCGCACGAATGATGATATGTTATTGGGTATGCCACTAATGTATGTCAGAAAGAATAAGGGACCAAGAACGCTTCCTTGTGCTACTCCGGATGGAACATCTGAAGGGGGCGAGGAGAAGCTGTTAGCGAAAGTAAACTGCTTCCTGTTATAAAGAAAATTTCGAAGCCGGGGTAGAGTTAGTGAATCAAGTTGTAATTATGATAACTGTAAAAACAGGCGAGAATGGGCTACGTGGTCAAAAGCCTTAGAAAAATCCAGAAAGATGCTGTCAGTTTGAAGGTTTGAGTCCATGTTAAAATGGAAATCTGTCGTAAATTCAAGCACTTGCGTTTCGCACGACAAACCTCTCTAAAACCATGTTGATTAAGAAAAAAGTTCTTCGATTATAGATGATAGTAAACATGAGATGAAATAATATGTTCCATCATTTTATAGCATATGCACGTTATCAATATCGGTCGGTAGTTCTAAGCCAAGTTTTTGTCAGCGTCATTGAAAATGGGTATAACTTCGGCTGTTTTCCAATCTTGGGGTATCTGACCTGTCATTAAAGATTGATGAAAAGTGTGGAATAAAAACTTGCCAGATACTGAGACTGTATTTTTCACCATTAATATTTATTCAATCATTCGGATGTCTTTGGATCGCGCACAGAAAAATGCACACGAATAGTCTTCTCTGACGTAAAACTATCATACTCAATCTCTCTGCTGAATCAACTAGCCCAGATATATGCACACGATTTGCCTTTGACGAAAAATTACCGCAGCTACAGCATGAGCCAGCCTTGCATAAACTGCCTTGCGTCTGCAATTGTTTGGCATGTGCTGCACTATTACAGCCACCACGTGCTGATTGGACCATCTGATATTATCCTCAACCCTGCCATTCCCCTCACGTGTCGCCAAAGGTTGCATATATTCTACGATTTGTTTTAACAATACAGAGGATCAACTTTACCACCTTCTTCTGCACTGTGGATCAAGTTCCACAGCGCTTCATCTTCAATGCTTCTAGACACCGCGCACTTCGTCTCGTGAGTGTTTCTTTTTTTTTTGTTCGCTGCAGTCAGTACCAGCTATTGCAGTCACGCAGCAAAATGTAACGATCATGAATTGTTTCCAGATTAAGCACGTGGTAACCTCCGCAGAGCCCTCAGTCACCAGTTTTCTTGGGGACCATTTGCACAGGCGAGTACCACCTGCTCGAGGACGGCCTAGTGATGTCAATGTCCACTCGGAGTTTCTCTGAAGCAACAACTATTCTAATTGGAACTTACAATCCGTTCGCTGCAATAATGTTTCTGTTTGCTTTAGGTTGAATAGTAACTTTGTAAGATATTTCCAAAGTTGGGCCACCGAAAACAAAAAAAATATCAGAAGCCTTTGCCCAAACAGCTGCGTACATGAGGTTCTCTAAAGCTATACCTTTGAACAAAAAAAAAATTAGTCTGCTTGGATCTGGCTAAACAGGGAGTGCAGAAACTTGTCCATGAATAGGCGCCGACGGGTGGGAGGGGGGGGGGGGGAGAAGAGCGCCCTCCGGAGTTCTCCGGGGGGGTGGCCAGAGCCGCCGCCTCCACGATGCCGAAGAATAGACCCCCCCCCCCCCCATCCTGCACCTACCATGTCATTGCCAGAATTTTGTCACCCACACCATTTGAGGTTTCTTTTCGCTTGCCTCGACCTTTTCACTTAAAATTTTATTGTGGCTAATAGCTTGCTCCATCGCTGTTGGCGCGAACGTGCACGGATTTTAATTCACACTTTGCTTTGCTTCTGCAAATCCTGACAATAGAAGAACAAGCGCATTAGAAGTACCAGTGGCGGCTGCCTCATCCGTATTTTCTCACTTCTACATTGGTTTAAATTTCCACAGTAAACACCAAGGAGATACACAATATACTTAACTATATACACAGCAGAAAGTTTATTGCATTTTTAAAGAGAAGGAGGAAGCCAATTAACAGTTATTTATAAAGGGATGAATAGCCTAGCTCTGGAAAATGAATATGTTGCCGCAGGTTCCCCTCGCTTCAAAATGCTTTGCGTACTTTTTTGACTTTGAAAAAAACCTGAAGACAATAGTGAGCCCTTCGGCAAAGTATTTTATGAACGACGTGTGAAATGCACGTGAATGATATGTGTCTCAGTATCGCTTCCCTTTCCAGTAAGCAAAGCTAACGACTCTATAAAAAAACACTTCTAATAATTTACAACATTTATTAGGGACGGAAAAATCGTCACTTGCATGCAGAGGTCATAAATATACAAGGGGTCCCACGTAACTTGAGCCAAGATCTTAAAAATCAAAGGCGTGTCGGAAGTGAATTGAACCGAATACATACTATTCACATTGGCCTATAGTAACTCAGACATTTTTTTTCTTGTCCCCGTAACTCACTAATAATTAGGTTAATTACCCAACTTTTTTCATTATTGGCTTAGGACCCCAAGTATGATACGCAAATTTGTAGAGCACCTTCAGAAACCACCGATCGAGTGATTTCCGGCATTATACGTCTCACGTAGCCCTTTTTTCTGGGTTGCAAAGAAGGCCCGCGAAATATGAAAAAAAAAAGCCACGTGACGGAGCGGTTTCGCAGTGGTATCGTGCTGCTCTCAAGTGTGCGTTCGGTGAACACGGTCGTCTGCATCGTGACTGGTGACGAGGAAGCGGCAGGGCGTTATTTATCTCCTCGGCAGCTTTCGGCCAGCAGCACGTGTTGGCGCCGTCATCCGACGATAGCCGACCTTGCAGTGGTGCCCGCAAGATAACGTTTAACATAATAATAATATTTGGGGTTTTACGTGCCAAAACCACTTTCTGATTATGAGGCACGCCGTAGTGGAGGACTCGGAAATTTTGACCACCTGGGGTTCTTTAACGTGCACCTAAATCTAAGCACACGGGTGTTTTCGCATTTCGCCCCCATCGAAATGCGGCCGCCGTGGCCGGGATTCGATCCCGCGACCTCATGCTCAACAGCCCAGCACCATAGCCACTGAGCAACCACGGCGGGTAACGTTTAACGTTGAAGAAATTAAGCATAACCGTAAACATCACGCTAATTATGGTCAATCAAATCATCCATCACGGTGAGCTCCCCGTAATCGATTCCGACAGTGCGTGTTTTTTTTAAATCTGAACATTAGACAGCCAAAATATATGCCGCAAGAACCTCATCTTAGTATTTCAGTACTTTACGTTCTAACGTAAATGTACGCGCTGACCCATACGTTATAAAAATACAGAAAATGGATTCAATGCTTTGCCCCAGGCAGCTGTTTTTATTCCTGATGATGCCAGGAAACCGAGCCTGATGCCACCAACGCCCAGCAATCTAATCGGGAGCGCGCACGATGTTGTCGCACAGCTTATATGATGTACCATAGAGCTGAGGTGATACTTGTATAATGTAGGAGAATCGGTTATATAGACAAAAGTGCACGGTTGGGCAGATGTGCTTAAGTTTATGAAGTTTATTTGCACCAAGAAAAGCTGTCCAAGCTTTCACACTTGCTTTATAAGATGCCTACAACACCATCAATATGCCGGCTGCTTTTAACTGCACCAACCAAAACTATTAAACCAAGTATTGACAACATCATTTTATCATTCGAGTGTTCAGATTGGTAACTTCTGGACGACGAGTAAGTTGAGAAGTTGTGTGCATAATTAACAAAAGCTACGTTCATTAAAATTTCAGTAATTGATCTTAGGTGGCTAAATAAAATGAGCACTTTGGAGCCCGCCCTCGAAATTATCCAACCGTGCGAAGAAATTTTGATTAAACATGCTTCTGTAAGAGCCATGCGAACAAAAGTTTTCCAAGTAAACGTTCTTGGAAAGCGTAACTGACGAAGAAAACGATCTGTGAAGTCATATAGAAACAACAGCGCTTCAAGACAGGACAAAAAGGAAGATCCACACACACACTACGGTAACTACTTGAAGCGCTGTCTCTCTGTGATAATGAACTAACTAGCCCGTCAGTCAATCCTTGCAAACCTGTAAAGTCAACCTGAGTGCACTTAGCATTTTCTTATGCCGTTATCCATAGTATGGCCCCGTGACCATCTTCCTTGTCGCCTGTCCGCTTTCGATATTTTTTTTAATTTGAAAGCGCGCCCGTAGGCGTAATACAAAAGATGTTAAAAGTACACGAACAGATTCTACTCGTGGAAAAAATATAGAAGTGAACAATGATGTGGTCCACGAATCCAACGTTCAAGGTCCGGTAGGCGGCCATGCCGAAGGCCTGTTGCCCGGAGCTGGCTGAGACGGTTTAGATGAAGTCCTGGGCACGTACATAGTAGGTGTGTCACTGTCACATTTTTTTTGCTTTTGTGTTACAAAATGGGCACGATGCTCCGTAAAGACCATAATAATGTTGTGGCCAGAGAGCAGTCACAGACGGAGTGAGCGCGACCCCGGCACGTAGCCTTCTTAACGTAACCTGCTATCGACCGGTTAACCCACCAGGCAGGTCTGACCCACACGGAGGCATAAGCAGTGGCGCAGCAACAGGAGGGGGGGGGGTGCCGGGGGCCCCGGGTGCTAGTGGCCAGTGGGGGGGGGGGGCAGTGTCATATAAGCTTGAAGACACCCCTCTTTCCGCCGGCTTGACTGGGCGCAAATTGCAAAGAATGCTCCGGTATCCAGTAGTCCGAGGTCATGCACCCGATGCGTTTCGCTGCAGAATTGTCGGCTGCAGCTCTATCAACACCCCACGAAACAATTGCACGAATGTGCGGGCTAAAAAAGCTTCATTCGCGAAATGGTCGCTAAACTACTCGCCTTAGCGGAACGTTTCATGCGGGGTGCGCTCGTGCTGTGCGTTCGTGCTGGGAGCAGGAGTCGCTAAACATACAGTGAGGCGTTGTAAGGCGTTGGGGCTCTTGGGTCCCTCTTCCGTTCAGAACGCGCAGCGAAGACGGAACAAAGACAGCAGCAAGAGGGCGTTCAACCAGCGCGCCCGGCGCTCGCGTTTACGGCGAAACGTTCGTTGAGAGCGACGTTGCATAAGTGGGGCCGTCAAAAGTCGCGAATGAGATTCTGTGGATCGTCTTCAGACTCGGTTCGGCCGAAGAGTTACAGGGGCTGGAATAGGGGGCGTGTGCCGAAGGCGCGGCCGCTCGCGTGTGCTTCTGCGATGCAACCGCGAGGCGGCGCTGGCGGTTGCTTACACGTACTTTGTCTTTGGCATAGCACGCGTCCAACGGGTGTGCTATGCGTTTCGCGCTAGAAACGCGAATTTGCAGTGATTCTTTCGGTTCATAAATTAGTATATCCGGTCTGCAATGCGTTCACTTGCATGCTACAATGGCAGTGACGATACTTTAGTATATCTCCGCCTTTCATCAGTTTTCGGTGCTTTAACATTGCCCTTAGAAGCGAAAAGACCAAGGATTTGATGCCATGACCCTGAAAGAGGCTGAAACATAATAACCAGTCCATGGTCACAAGTAACTGTTTTGTCAGCCTCAGGAGTGTAGGGGCGAAGATCAACGAACCCGTCCACTTTACCAGAGCCGCTTGCAACAGCAAAGTTTTCTGCAAGCTTGATCTCGTCGGCAATAAGGCCACCATGGCACTCAAATTCAGTCATCTCTTGCATTTTTCTTGATATGAAAGAAAGCACTGCTGCATTGAATCCAAATCTGCTTTCGTATTTCTTCATATACTTCCTGAGACAAGTGCGGCTAGGCAGCACAAGTATTTTTTTGTTTTCGTACATGTTCGTAGAGAGGTGGACTTTTCATGTGCATTATATTCCATTCAAGCATCCACTCTGGATTATAGCCCATCCCTTTGACAGATTTGCGGCTTCCAACCTCAAAACACTGCATGATTGCAACTCTTTGTTTTTGTGGAACCTTTTCGATCTTTTCTAGCACAGTACTTTCTTCAATATCCTCATTCTCCTGCTTCATTTGAGTGATGGTTCAATCCAAACTTTTTACTTTGGCTCTGAGATGTATCGCTGCTTCGGTTCTTGCCCTCAACTTCTTTCCATAATCATAACTGACATTTCGCTTCTTTTCCCGGCACCGTTGATTAATAAGAAGCCTTGTCAAATACTTGCAGGCGACGCACCGCATCTCATTTTCGCTCACGGTACCTTTGCATTGTATACGATAAAAGCCTTCGCTCCATTTTATCATTTTTGAGCAGCTAACATGGGAGAACTCAGTCAGTAACCCCGCTCCTGCGCAAACCTGCATGCTATCAACCTCCTGCAGCACGGACGCTGGATCGCATTTCTCGTCTATCGCCGTGAGTTCCATACCCCGGACCAACACCTGATGGTTGACAGCGGTGCCCTCGCTGTGGAACAAAACAAGCTTCTGAGCATGGGGGAGACTCATGTTCAGCCCTGACAGGCACACGCTATATACGACACTGTTAGCGGCTCTTCACAAAAAACATGCTTTCCCAATTTGTCTGATGGGAGGGTGACGTTTCTGGCATCCGAAGTTCTTGGTAGGCCCGATTCGGCAGATGCGGGTGCCTCTGCTTAAATGTCGCTGGCCTGCGGAACTGTTAGCCGCCTCTTCGAAGGCACGACCTGGGGATCCAGTCGCTTTTTTGGGTTTCTCTTCTTGGGCACGGGCTTGAAGAGATACTTAGGCACGTTCGGGAACTTCGTTGGAACGGCATCGGGCTGAAGGACCGGTCTGCTTCTTTCCAAACGCACCGTCTCACCTTGTATGTTGTGTTCGAAATGACGTAACACAAACTGAGGATCAAAATGAAGCTCGCAAAAAGCGGCGCTCCGTTCAAGGGGCTTGTCAGCTCTTGGGATATTCCTCTGCCACTTCAGAAAAAGCTCCTCGTCCTTGGGCACACCGAAAAGCGAGAGCTTCTCTTTGCACGATTTGTACCCGGTTGTGCAACCGGGCATAAAACAGTGGCTTCGAAGTCGGCTCATCACATGCCCATTTTCAACAAGCCAGAAAAAGCGCACACCGTCCCGAAACCACTCAAAATGACCCAAAAAGCGCTGAAAACGTGGGCGGCCTCCCATGCGCTCAGCTTGACGTGTAAACGACGGCGAGCGCCACCTCGCGGGTGCATCATGAGGCTGCACTGTGGTTCCCGTAGGAGCCGCTTGGCGGCAATCACACTCCACTGTAGAAGAGTTTGGCGGCGTATGACTCGACAGGCTGTAGTCGCGGGCCCGCCGCAATGTCCGGCTCGCTTTTACTTCCCCTCTCCCGCTCGCTCCGAGAAGCCGCTGCGAAACCTGCCGTTATGTTTCACGCTTTCCTTCTTAACCTCGAAATTGTTGCTGCGTGACTTCATGTTACAGGTACAGTGTCTGTATCAGCAGCACAGAAATTTATAAAAAAAAAGGTGAATTTAGTAAGGATATTTCCCGATTGAGATTCTATGAAGTTATGTCTTTCTGTGATTACTAGGAACTCGGTAGCGCGAAAAATACGGCAGATAAGTAATAACCATATCCTTAATAATCCCGTAATTAGTACTTATAGAGGAAACACTTCAATTCGAGAATTGAGGACTCAAAGTCGTATTATTAACTCAACAAGAACTTCTTAAACAAAATCGTTTTGGGTACTACAACCTACAGTACTTTGGCACTGCGGGCGGCGCCCAGTATATGGCAGCAGCGAAAGAAATATGAAATAGTGTACCAGTTATGTTGATTCAGTAATCCTCTCCATTGCGAGTGCAGACCAACAGCAGTGCAAGCTTTCGCTGGCACTGGCTTCATCGCGTCCTTTTCTTTCTTTCTTTATGGTGACGCCAAGAATCGACGCAAAGCGTGCTCTAATCTGTTGCCAATATTGCGGTGGTACCGCAGCTCGGATAATCACGTTTGTCCGTATAGCAGCAAATGAAAACAAGGCTTTATTGATCAGAATGAAGAGAACTCGTAACGGTCATAGCATTGGCGCCCGCTCAGCGGGAAGGCAGGTAGCGTTTTCTAATAAGGTGGGGAGATCAGCGTCACTGACAAACAATTTAATTTTCGTTTTCGTTCAGTGCTGCCCACAGACAAAATACTGCGTGCCATAGTACCTACGACAATTTTTGTGAAGTTGTTGTTGGGCAAGATATGAATGTCGGGCTTCAATTTTGCAAATGCAATATTGCCGCTAAAATTGGTAATTAAAACTTTATTATAAAGATATTTTTTGTTACTTCTGACGTAAGCCATATTTTCCACGATGCGCGCATTTGTATTGGCTGCCGAGCCTTACAGTCTGACAGAAGATGTGCACATGGGCTTATCACACGTTATAAGTGCAGCACCCTGTGTTATTTGGCGCAGGAAAAACAGCGTGTATATTTGCTGCATTCGCGATTTATGGGAAAGAAAGCGAAGGAGAGGGGGACCCGGGGAACGTGCGCGGTATCCAAGGCGGCTGTACTGGTGCTGAAACCCGGAAATTGTCGATATCCTCGCCTTCCTCGACTACATCGGGGGGGGGGGGGTGACAGAAGACCTATGAGCCCCGGGTGCCAGACGACCCAGCTACGCCACTGGGTATAAGAGCTCGTTTGGTGCGTCGGAGGTTTTCCTTTTCCCGAATCAGTCGTCCGCAGGCGTCTTCAGAAAAATGTGGAAGTGAGTAAGTTTAAATCGGTCGGTTGGTTGCCATATCTGCTTCAAGGAGACCGGGCAGGGCTGCTCGAGGCACCCACTGGACGAGTATCAGGATATTCCTAGTGGCAGCAAGGTGGTGAATGCTATCTGCGAGTAGAGTGGACCGAGATGCCCTACGTATGTCATGGATGGCTTGAGTAGAGTCCGTGCAAATGATGAGTTCAGAGTATCGAGCAGCTAAACCGTAGGTAGCAACGCGGCCAAGCCGTCTGGTATAGCGGCAAGCTCGGCAAGATACGCCGGTGGCGCCGGATCGGCAACATATGAGCACGTCTGGCCTGCCTCTGGTATCAATGGACACACGAGAGCTGTGTGAATCATGGTGCCATTAATACTGGCATCAGTGTATGCTACAAGAGTCATATCGGCTTGATTATTGTCGACGCGAAGAAGGTGGGAAGCTTGGGCATTCGCCTGGCGAGGAACCGGCATATGTAGACGACCAAGAGCTTTATTGTAAATGAATTATACCGTATTCCACGGAGCTACGCCGGGTCTCGTTGAAGCTGGATTGTCTCTTTCGTGTCCCAGGTACCGGGCCATTGAAGAAACCGAGCAGAAATTTAATGGCTTTATGGCGGGCGCGCATCGACATTCGTGCACGAGTTCATCTATATTGTTGAGCTGGGACTCGGCCTGTAGGGTTGGCAATGGCGCGAGATGTGATACTCCCGTAATGGCCCGCATGGCTTCGTTACTATTGGCCTCAAGGCGAGACCATTCTGCCTTCCTGAGATGATGAAACCATGCTCCGTACACGAGTCGTGGTTGCAATACAGATCAGACAAGAAGGCGAGCCATCTTGGTGCTCGCTCCGCCAGATTTCTTCGCAATCCGACGTATCAACTGTATCGTTTCTGCGGCCTGTTGCTTTGCATTCGTGACCCATGGTCCTCCAAGCAGATCCGGAAAACCCATTTCAAGGCTGACTACACGAAGAGTTGAAGCCTCTGGCAGTGGTTGCTGATGCAGAATTAACTGAAGAGACCAGAGGTCCAGTAGACGGCGCCCATACTTGTTCGCCACTGACATCTACGTCGTCTTGTCCTTGGAAATTTCAATCTCTATCTGAGCACACCAGTTGTGCGTCACGTTTAGGGCCTCTTGGAGCGCTTGTTCTTGTTGGCAGACTTCAGGATGAACTGACTAAACAGTGATGCCATCTCCATACGTTATGTACTGTGCGTTATGTATCGTCGCTAGCTTCCAAGGTAGTAGAAGGAGGGGAGTGTTGAAAAGGACTGGTGCGAGCACAGATCCTTGTGGGACACCCCAATGTGCGACCAACTGACCTGCTGTTTAGCCATCCAGGCGAATGGAGAAGGTACGAGGGCGCAGGAAGGCTTCGACGAATGTGCAGACACGGTTAGGGAATTGAAGCCAATGGGAAATTCTGACAATTGTGGTGTGGGGCGCGTTAAAATCTCCTCCTGCCACAACAGGGCAAACAGGACGTTTATGTCTTAGGTGCGCCAACCAGCCGAGACACAACCGAGCCGCACGACCGCTGTAGGGGCTGGCACAGTACGACACGATGATAACGTTTGTGCGTTGGAGGCGAACCAATACTACCACGACTTCTTGCAATAAAGTACACCTCCATGCAAGATAAGCACGGATCTGATGAAGAGGGCATCTTACAAAAACTGCAACGTTTACTGGAGGGACATCGGGCGTAGCACTTTTACGGTCCAACGTTGAAGGCGATGAGTATGCCACAAATCCTGAAATGGGTGGCAGGCCGTTGTATCCTTAAAGCAGTAGAGTCCAAACACGCTGCATCCCATGGCTGAGACGCTGACGCAGCTCTCCGACTTTCCTAGCGATGCCGCGGCAGTTCGACTGTCAGATGCCTTCTGGCACACTTCAAGACGTAGCAGCGATCACAGCTTAAGATTGGCCAGTAGAACCAAGGTGAGTTTCTGGGGCTGTTGCGCAACGAAGCGAAAGAGTTCTTGGGGTGAAAGAGGTTTCAACATAGATGCCGCGTTAGCCACATGAACATAGACGTCGACGATGAATGCGACGACCGCGCTCCGTCATGACGACGCCGAGACGCTGTTCGGCGTTCCTTAAGACATTGGATTTTCTTTTCTTTTTTTTTTTGCAAGAGTGGTGAGGCGAGCATCGATCTCGAACTCTTCGTTCGCCAAAGGAAGCGGCGTGCCTTCTGTCGATTTTGATGCCCGTTCTGGTCGTGAAGTGGACGACCTAACAGCTGCGCTAAATGTAGGAGTGGAAGCATCACGTGTCGCTGTACTTACTAGTGTCACCTTGCTAGCGTCCTCTTCCAGAAAGGCCACAACGGCGTAACGGTTGCACACAGGGACTTGTTTCTTTGATGGATCTCGAGGGGTCCTTGCTGGCTGTCGAGAATGGCGTTGTCGTGCTTTCTTAGTGGCTTTAACTTCGTGGGGCACGTCGTGGAAGTGACGTCATGATCGCTGGTTTGGCATAGGCCGCATCCAAACGATGCTGATGTCTCAGGCTCCTTGGTCTCCTCCTCGGGTGGCTATGAGCAGGATGACTTCATGTGTCCCTGTCTAAAGCAAGAGTAGCAGTAGACAGCGGAAGGCTTGAACGGACGCGGGCGCAGTACGCAGCCGTAATACAGGATGCGTAAAGTTGGGGATTTAGGACTTTGAAGCGTGTTTGGCATGTACGACCGCTGCCGACGTAGCGAGCAGCCACGACTTTGTGTGTGGGACATGATAGTTCCTGCAGGAGCCTTTCGGTTTCTTCGACATGGTCAACGCCATTAACCCCGTAACGTCTTAAATCGGTACCACTGTCGAAGTACGCCTGGACTGGAAGGACACATTCTTCTGAGACTTGTATCTGTTGCAGTTCTTCGAGCTTATAAACTAGTGCCATAGCTGAAACCTATACTGAGACCGTATTGGTAGGTTTCTGTAGAGTGAAACCTTGGGGGCGTGTGGTGAGGGAATCGGAAAGTCTCTTCGCAGGCGTCTAGGGCCTAATGAATGGTACGGTTGGGCAGAGTGGACATGTCATATCTAGCACTAGGCTTGGTAACCACTTTGTACCACGATGTCGTTGCTGGCGCCGGAGACACACGTGACCGTTGTGCGGGCGGGCCTTGTGATGAGCGAGGTTTTTTGCTCTCTGCTGTAGCTACATATTCAGCTACATAGAAGGTAGTTTCCAGCCCACCGCGTCGACTGTGCACAATGCCCTCTGCGGCTCCCTGACCGTTGCCACAATAGCCTCTTGACAGCTGTAATTATCCGTGACTCCCCTCAAAAACATTGCAGAAACGGTAGTGCTTCCCTTTCTACTAACGTGCCACGCCAGAGGGGACGTAGGTAGAACTGCAGGGGGGAGGGAAGACAAGAGGCAGTTCCAATAGAAGAGCGGGGGGGGGGCGGGGGTTGACGTGAGAAGGCAAGCAAATACTACTACTATATGACTGCAGCTGCGGGAAAATTGGATTAGCTTTAGTTCAAGGTACGGAACAGTACGTTGCTGATATTTCTGAAAAATAAACTGCATTCAAAAATACCAAGCGGACAAACTACACAGGGCGTGCAGAAGTAGAGCAGCATTAATTAAAGCGCATCGGAGGGTCCAGACGACACTACGAAACCGGTCGACCGCGAAATCAACACTTCTGTGACCGCCGGGGTAGCTCTGCAGCTACGGCACAGCTAGAGGTCGCGGATTTGCTCCCGACTGTGGCAGCCGCATTTTGACTGGGGTGAAATAGAAAGCACACGTGGAATTAGATTTTGGGGCACGTTAAAGAGCATCACGGTGTCAAAATTTATCCGGAGTCCGCTACTACGGCGTGCCTCATAATACGATCGTGGTTTTGGCAAGTACCAGCCCCATAATCCAATTCAAGTTTAATACTTCTGCCACAATGCGATGTGCCATGTGAGGCAATGACTATGCTCAATCCTCTCTGAAGTTATGAAATATGGCGCACAACAAGGCCTCACGCAAACACCTCTCGCTGCGTGTTCTTCGTACTGTATACGCAGACAAACAGCTCTGGCGCCCGCACGGTAACGATTAACATCAACTCGGTATTCTCGTGTTAGACGAAACGTTGAAGAAATTATGCTTAACCGTAAACATCACCGCTAATGATCGTCAATCAAAGCATCCAGCACGGAAAGCTTCGCATACATCGATTCCCACTGTGCTTGGGATCTGCATATTGTTTTCAATAATCGACCTGCAGCTTTTGTTATTCGCGAAAAACCCACTCGTTCCATTGAAAACACGCTAGCTTCCTGCCGGCGCCGCTTGGGACGCTAGTTGGTATGTGTCCAGAAAAGATGGATATGACCAAGAAAGCCAGTGAGGATGATATAAAGCGGTCTCAGTGCTGCGTAGCTGCGCTATTCGAACACGTCCTCTAGACAGTAGCTGGTGTTCAACGGCGCTTCCAAATTCATACCCTTACAAAAATCGGTTTGACCTTTCAGTCACTCATGAGTCACCTATCAGTCACCCCTGTCACCTATCTGTAGACTCGGCCTTTCTGTAGACTAAGTCCGCAGAATGTCTGCAGACACCCTGCGGACTGCAAGTAGACTTGTCTGTAATATGCGTGCCCAGTGAGTGTGTGTGTAAATATGTGTATGTATCTATATATACATACATATTCTGAACCATGACATATTTTATAATTACGGTTGAATAGTTTTGACCTTTCAGTCACCCATGAGTCACCCACCAGTCACCTCCACGTAGACCTAGTCTGCAGAATGTCTGCAGACACCGTGCGGACTGCAAGTAGACTTGTCTGTAATATGCGTTCCCAGCGAGTGTGTGTGCGTGTGTAGATGTATATCTATATATAAACGCATATATATACATATTCTGAACCATGACACATTTTATAATTACGGTTCAATAGGTCTGACCTTTCAGTCACCCATGAGTCACCCACCAGTCACCTCCATGTAGAGCTAGTGTACAGATTGTCTGCATATTGTCTGCAGACACTGTGTGGACGGCAAGTAGGTGGACTTGTATGTAATATGCATGCCAAATATATATATATATATATATATATATATATATATATATATATATATATATATTCTACATGACACATTTTATAACAGTTAAATCGGCTTCACCTTTCAGCCACCCACGAATCACACACGGACACAAGCACACACACACACAAACACACACACACACGTGTGCGCATCCTGAACCATGACACATTTTATCATTGCGCTCTGTTTTGCCATTTTAACATTTTGAAAACTTTGTCACTGATTGCTACAAGAACGGTCTGATAATGGCAGTTATATAAATCAATTATTTAATACTAATTGAAATAAGGTAATTGTTACATAACGTGCATTAAATGCAGCAGTTGTACTATGGCTCGAACCGCAGCCTGAATTTAAGGACATATCTACCGCGCGACACCGACACCATCCATCCGACCACCGACTGCGTGGTTGCTTTCGGCGCCGGCCCCCAGGAGGCGCTGGCCGCGAGCACCGGTAAAATTACGGGTGAGATTATTTTCCCGTCTTCACCTGGTCACCGACATGTCACGGCGTGCACGCGTGCACGCCGCATTGACGGCGACCGATGAGGTAGTGTACATGCCGTGCCGAGAGGAATTGTGGCGATTTTTGTGTGTATTAATGATCCAAAACGCCTGCGACTGCATAACGTAGCTCTCAGTGTTTTTCGTGTGGTGTGCCGATGCCAATTATCGTAGTTATGACCCGGTCGCGCTTTCTTTGTTAGCGGCTCATGAAAAGCCGATGGTACTCTCGCTGCGCTCGCATTCCATCACAGTCGGTGGTCGGATGGATGGTGTCGGTGTCGCGCGGTAGAAATGTCCTTAAATTCAGGCTGCGGTTCGAGCCATAGTACAACTGCTGCATTTAATGTACGTTATGTAACAATTACCTTATTTCAATTAGTATTAAATAATTGATTTATATGACTGCCATTATCAGACTGTTCTTGTAGCAATCAGTGACAAAGTTTTCAAAATGTTAAAATGGTAAAACAGAGCGCAATGATAAAATGTGTCATGGTTCAGGATGGGCACACGTGTGTGTGTGTGTGTTTGTGTGTGTGTGTGTGCATGTGTGATTCGTGGGTGGCTGAAAGGTGAAGCCGATTTAAGTGTTATAAAATATGTCATGTAGAATATATATATATATATATATATATATATATATATATATATATATATATATATATATATATTTGGCATGCATATTACATACAAGTCTACCTACTTGCCGTCCACACAGTGTCTGCAGACAATATGCAGACAATCTGTAGACTAGCTCTACATGGAGGTGACTGGTGGCTGACTCATGGGTGACTGAAAGGTCAGACCTATTGAACCGTAATTGTAAAATGTGTCATGGTTCAGAATAAGTATATATATGCGCTTATATATGGATAGACATCTACACACACACACACACTCGCAGGGCACGCATATTACAGACAAGTGTACTTGCAGTCCGCACGGTGTCTGCAGACATCCTGCAGACTAGGTCTACGTGGACGTGACTGGTGGGTGACTCAAGGGTGACTGAAAGGTCAGACCTATTGAACCATAATTGTAAAATGTGTCATCGTTCAGAATATGTATATATATGCGTTTATATATAGATATACATCTACACACACACACACACTCGCTGGCACGCATATTACAGACAAGTCTACTTGCAGTCCGCACGGTGTCTGCAGACATTCTGCAGACTAGGTCTACGTGGAGGTGACTGGTGGGTGACTCATGGGTGACTGAAAGGTCAAAACTATTCAACCGTAATTATAAAATATGTCATGGTTCAGAATATGTATGTATATATAGATACATATACATATTTACACACACACTCACTGGGCACGCATATTACAGACAAGGCTACTTGCAGTCCGCACGGTGTCTGCAGACATTCTGCAGACTACACTCTTAAAATTTTCACACCCTTATGGGTGTAATGCGGGTGTATTCATCTTTTCACCCTTGTAAACACCCTTGAAACACCCTTTTTTAATGAGAAAGGGTGTTCAACAAGAAAACACCCTTAGAACACCCCTGTCTTTCTAATTTACACCCTAATTATAAGGGAGTAAGTGAACAAGCTTACAGTATATGATAAACGAACATTGCCAGTTAAGGCGTTGATATTGGCTATACATGAAACGCGCGCTACCTGCGCTTGAATCAGGCAACTGGAATGATTAGATCGGGGCACCTAGGCAGCAGCGCACTGACTCCGAACAGTGGTCAAAAATGAAGTTTCCCACGAATGTTGATATCGAACGGATGACACTAACGCGCAGACTTTGCATAGCCAGATATCTGCAAAAGGCTTCATATGATCAATAGCAAAATATTTACAATGCTATCACTGAATACTTAAAGGTGTGCAACCAGTTAGACTGGGAATGGTTAGGAGTGAGGGCTAACAGTAAATAGCTCACCAACTTACGGTTTGTAGATGACATTGGCATACTCAGCAACGCTGCAGACTATTTGCAACAAACGTTTGAGGAACTTGTCGAAGAAAGTGTAAGGATGATTGAGAGTTAGTATGCAGAAGAGAAAAGTAATGTTCCGCAGCCTGGCGAGAGAACGAATGTCATGGTCGGCAGTCAGCCTCTAGAGCCTGCGCAGAAATACGTTTATTGAGGTTAATTACTCGCAGGGGCCTCTGATCACGGAAATTAACAAAAATAAAACATTAGCTGGAGAGCTTACGGCAGGCATTACTAAATCATGACCAAGGAGCTTACCGCTAACCATGGCTTTTTACCGTTACTAACGTATGGGGCCGAAACTTGGAAGTTACCAAAGAAGCTTGGGAAGACGTTGAGGACCGCGCAACGAGCGATGGAATGAAAATTATTAGGCATGATGATAATAGACTGGAAGACAGCGATGTGGATTAGAGAGCGAACGGGGATAGCTGATATTCTGGTTGACATTCAGAGGAAGAAGTCGTGCTGGGCAGACATTGCAATGCGTAAGGGAGAGAACTGCTGGTCTATTGGAGTCGCAGAATGGGTGCTAAGAGAAGGGAAGCACAGTCGAGGACGGCAGAGAATAATGTGGACGTGATGAATTTAGGAAACTTGAGGACACGTGGAAACAGTTGGCACAAGACAGGGGTATTGGAGATCGCTGGAGAAGCTTGCCTCCTGCGATGGACATCAAAATAAGCTGGTGATGATGATGATGTGACGACATCCATGCCAGCTTCGCGGCATGTCATTCATGTTATGTCATGCATGCGTGTGATGCACGTTCTGATAGCTCGATTTACGTCGATCGCGGGGGGGGGGGGGGAGGGGCTAGTAGCGGCGTAGCCAAGTGGGGCACGCCGGGCACTTGTAACGCTTACTAACAGTAAAATTTTTGCTGCTATGGCAATGGCCCCGCTCCTTCCCCCTCCACGGTCAATTGGGACACCCCCCCCCCTCACACGAAAAAAATTTCTGGTTACGCCACTGTGGGGAGGGGGGTGTAAGATTGCTCTAGACCCCTCCCCCTAACTTGTCAACGGAAACGGGGGACGGGAGGGCAGCTGCCGCCGGGCCGCAAACCTTAGGACGCCCAATTACCGGCTGCATTTCCCTTTGGCCGTGAATACTGCTCTAATGCCATTACACTGTAGGATTCGTGGCGGTTCGAGGGCATGCGACAATAAAAAAACACACATACAGCCATCAGCAAGTCTTAGCTTGAGCAGATCTTTGGGAGCTGGGCAAGACTCTCACAAAAAAAAAAAAGCTTGGCACCCCTCTTACAGGCATTGTCAACTCTGGGTCCCACCGCTGACTGTACATTTCCGGTAAAAAAAATCACACAGGAACTCCTCTCGGATTTGTCTGAGTGTGCGTAAGCATTGTGACTCTTCCTCATCTACACGCAGTCCATGTCGTTATCAATGTTATGAGACTTGATCCGACAAGTATAAGCGACAGCGCTGCGGCGACACGAGCTGCTCTGGTCGGCGGCGCAAGCGAAGTACTGCAGGTGGCGGGGCCAGGCGCGCTGGTGACGTTCCGTTCGTTTTGAGCCGTTATCGCTCTTTAGCCCTCCTCATCCGCGACGAACCATTATCAACCGTTCTCCGGCGGCGGCTGCTTGTGGCACGGCCGCGCGAACCGTATATTGAAAGCGAACTGCATTGTGGACAGAGTGTGCCCACTGCTGAAAACTTCACGCGCTGTGTTCTCACCGTTTACTTCGCTTTGAAAACAGACGCGCGTACACCTATCTTGAAAGTGATCTGCGAAAAGCGCATAGTGCGGCATAAGCTGAAAGCTTCGTGATCGCAGTGTTCTCGCCGCTTCGGTCGCGTTGAAGCGAGAGCTAGCACGAAGGTGAATTCACTCGCTGCTGCGGGTTCTATTTTGAAAGATATCGTGCGGTACGGACTGACGGACGGATGGTTTTTCTTGTTGGGGAAGTATAGAAATGCTTACGTTATAAAAAAAAATCGCAGGGTTCGCGAATTTCGCGATAAGAACCAACACCAACCTACTCCCCCGGCCCCCGCTGAGCGATGCCGTCTTGATCGCCCCCTCCCAACCCCGGGAAAGGGGACACTACCTCTCTATCTCAGTTGAAGAAAGGATGATGAAACGTTAACAACGACAATAACGGCATTTTCTAACGAGTTGTCTTGTGGCCTCTGAGATTTGCGCGCGAAGCTGGCGCACGCGAACCTGAGAGGCCATAATTGGCCGCTTAATAGCATAAAAAGACAAAGATAATGCCAAACGACACAACTAAAAATTGAAACAAAGAACTGATCTTAGCTATACTGTTTGGGGAAAAGAAATAAAATATTAGACAGCCGCAACACACGCCACTAAAGCCACCACCGCCGGCATAACGCGGAACCAACAGTTGGCAACATTCATTCACGCGTCATTGCTTCGTCCGCTTCGTCTCCGCAACGAGAGCCGCCATCTTCTCGCGCCTAACGTTTTGTATGGCTTTGTTCTCTGCAATCCGCGCACACAGCTCATCGGTGGCTGCACGTCTGCTCGGCGTCGCAATGGGGCCTGCGTCATTTTCTGGTGCTCGCGCAATCGGTGTGAAACATGTCGCATGTGAAATGTGTGATAGAAGTGCCTCACGTCCAAGTCAAGCCGCCGTACGGGTGTATGGCTGTGCGCCCCGTTCTCGGAAGCGTCGACGGGTTTCCGGCATGCGGATTTCAGGTACGTGCAAATGCGTTTCGCCCTCCTATTGAGCTCCGGAGCAAAGCGTGCAATATTGCATGTGAAAGATGCAGTGCCCGTCATCATGGTGTGAATTTCGAGCGGCAAACGAGAACTTTGGCACTTAGAGCACACCGCGGCTGCCAAGTCAGCGTGGAAATTGTTTTACGTTACCGTAATATGTTGCTGTCAGTCTAATCTGCAGCTTGTGGACAGCTAGCCCATTGACTTTTGCTTGTGGCAGCGATAGGTATATAAATGGAAGCGGTAATAATTTTCGAGAGCAGAGAGTTGTTTCGCTCGATGTTTGGTCGTATTCATGGCGTTATGAAAGCTAGAAAACTAACTGGCTTGATCGTGCTTAGTTCCAACTCCGAGGGGCGTAACGTTGGCGCTGTATATGTTTGTTTTCGGTGTCACGAGTACCACTTTCATGCTTTTGTTGCATGAGAGTGGTAGCTGCTGCATGCCGTCTGGGTAGAACACAATAAAAGCAATTTCCTCACTCATACGTATGCAATGTGACGTAACAAAATTTCCAGCGTTTTATTCGGAGCGTAAATATCCAGTATAGTTTAGTAAGAAACTCAAATTCTGTCTTAGCTTAGTAGGCGTGAAACAAGTGAAACTCTCATTCCTTTTTGAATTGTTCGCCCAAACCGCACCGCCCGCAGATGCGTCATCGGGTAATTGACAGTAGCTTCGCTACGTGAGTCGTTTTATGCGCCAATATTGCCCGGTTAAATATCCTGTTAATTTATGCCGACGCTCGTTCATCTTGATTTTAAGCGGTTACTATCCCCGAGTACCGGACGATGCCAAACTTGTGAGGTGTAGCAAACGCGGGAAATTCAAAGTGGCGTGGCTGCAAGGTCCTGTTTTTACGTTTCTTGCATTCAAAGCCAACAGACACAGTATCACTGATTTATTTTCCATTTCTGCTGTACTTGATCAATCTAATGTGACAACTGCATTTGCTCTTTAATGTTCTCCATTTACTGTGTATTCAGCTTGGCTGCCGCCCTCTCTTCAGAGGATGCCGCTGTGATAGCTCTTTCGTATAGCACATGCCTCTAGGCCCTTGTGTTTCAAGGGCTCTGGCGAGGCAGCAGTGCTCCAAGTAATTTTACCATCCTATATATTTTCTATTTTGCATCATTCTTCCACGATAGATTTTAATGTTAATAGTATTCGTCATTAGTCATCGCCATAATTTTATAGCACGTAGATTTTACGCACTTTACAGCGACAATTTTTAGGCCAGTTTACAGCCAAGTCACATCTTCCATAATACATCGTCAACATTACCACTTGTCATGGCGCTCTTTGGCCAAACCTGGCCCTTGCGCCATAAAACACCACACATCATCATCATCAGCTTGGCTGCCAGAAAATGCATGAATTTCTTTCAGTATCCAAGTGACGAAATATTTCACTGACGGCCGTGTGTGAAACACGCAAGATGACAAAACTGATAGCAAAATGATGAGATATTTCTTTTATAGCGTTTGGACTCGACTTTTGGTGAGGATGTCGATCGACCTTGGGCCTGGTGACAGCACACCGGACATCGCCAAAGTGCAGCCTATCAGTTGAGTGCCCCCGAATGGACCATCAACATCGGAAAATGAAGCAGAGCCAGGTAGGGGCAATTTTTACTTTGGAACAGAATACTGACAGCTGCCTCTTTTTTTAAGAACAAAATAATTTATTTACAAACCAATCCTTTCTCTTTGTGCAGCCTACATAGAATTGTTTTTTGCTTATTATACAGACCTTCAGAAAGCAGTTCTTCTGAATCCTTTTTGCATGCACAAATAAATAAAGAGGAGTGCACTTTCTGAAGAAATTGATGCACTGAAATGTGCGTTCGACACACAGTGAGATGCAAAATAACCAACAACTTTAAAGCGGTAAAAAAAAGTTTGAAACATGTTCTAACATCATAACCCGCCTTGGCATACGGATCCAAATATAACAGCAACAGAGGTGCATGCAGAGAAGTGTTTGTAAATGTTTGCAAGATATGTACATTGTCTAAGAAATTGTTTTTATTTACTTGGAGCTTCTTGGTGCCATGGCAGTGCAGTAAAAGCTCAAAATGACGCCCCTGCTCCTAATAAAGCACCTTTAGATTTTAAAATTAAATTATGGGCTTTTACATTCCAAAACCTAAAGTTTTGGGAACCTGGCTTCTTTAATGTACACCTGAATCTAAGTGCATAAGCGGTATTGCATTTTACCCTCATTGGAGGGCAGCTGCCATGGCCTAGATTGAAGCTGGGACCAGCATGACTGAGCAGCATGGCATCATAGTTAGTAGGATATAACACCAGGTCAAAATGAGAAATACTGCTTAGAACTACCAACTTCTTGGCTCACAAGCACTTTGCACTAAGCTAAAGGAGTATGGAGTACTGACAGCGACCGTTTATGTACCAATTTCTTTTTAGGCTGACTCCATTATTATGGTGCGAAGCTTCAATTAGTCAAAACCAGCCTAAATTACAGAACCAGCTCAAAACACGCACCATGTATAGCTGGATTTGGACATGCAAATGGAGTCAATTCATGTCGCCGAAAATGGAAGTGGCAGTCACACTATTTCATGCATTTTGCCTAAAACATAGTCAATAACAATTAATCAATTTCTAAAATATTCTTTTCAAAAAGTTTTTTTCAAGCATGAAAGGAGGAGCCAAATGGTGTTCAGGTGCACGAGCGGTTAGTTGCACGGCACTTCTTGCATGTGTTCACTGGCTTCTTTCAGGCTTGAAAAAAAAATTTGTTGCACCTACTGAGCAGTAGAAAGCTGGATTGGGAATTTTGCAGGATGCTCTACAATTTTCGCACTGACACTTTTGCTTTGAATAAAATATTTGAGCAGTTAAATAATTGTTAATAACTAATTACCTAATTAGGAAAAATGCAAGAATTGGTTTCACTTCCTCAAAACGATGGCAAACGACATTACCTTGGTGCTGTCCAGCTACGTGGCACTTGTACATATTTAAAGTTTGCACATGTCATACAGACCACCTGGTAATTCCAAGGCATATATAGAAGTGGCTAAGTTGTGTGAGCCAGCCATGTGTAGCGAATCATGAGAAACAGCCATGTTTCTTTGACTTAAGGGCATAAGATTTACATGCTCGACACCTTGTATCAGTGTGCTCTAGGCCTGTACGTAGTTTAGCTGCTACATAAACAATATTTCTCCACGTGTAAGCTCATATGCATCTTTCAAGTATATTGCCTCGTGTGTCCAAAATAAACCATCTTCGCGCTTCCTTCATTATGTCTTCATCTGTTGCTGTGCTAAATTTTTAACATGCAACTGCACAAATTTTCATCTAGTTTTCATAGTTCCTCGTTGTTTGGTGGCTTTATTTCTGAACAAGTTGTTTTCGTTAAACCCTGTTGCACACAGCAGTACACAGCATTTCTGCCTTGAGTGGGAATTTTTTTTTTTCAGATTGACATTAATACACCTTGCCTGGGCAATGTAAGGCATTCTACATAACACGGCCCTGCAATAATGTTTTATATTGCGTTCCAGCATCATGCAAAACTGTTTACTTACCAGATTAGAATATGTATAAGTGTTGGAAGTAGCAGAACTGGAAGAAGCCAGCAAATAATGAGGCCAAGGAAAGCATACAGGAACATGTTTTAAGTTTTTTATATGAAGTGTAGAAATGATAAATTCTAGGTAAGTGAAAGTGGATTAAAAGATATCCACCTGTGGGTGGAGAACGGACCCATAACCTTCACATTACGCATGTGATATACTAACCACTGTGGTACTACGGCCGTGTTCGAGCGTCGACAATCTGAGGGGCCATAGTGGACGGTTGAATGCTGCCTCGGTGGCACAGTGGTTAGTGCATCGCATGCTTAATGCAAAGGCTGTAGGTTCGTTCTCCCCCCATGCCTGGTTGTTTTTTTTGACGATTTTCATTTCCCTTTATCATTTCTACATTTAAATAGAAAATTACAAATAAGTTTCCATGTGCCTTCCTGGCATCTTCTAGCTGTGATTCAGAAAAATTTTGACCCTCAGTATCCTTTCTTCTCGTTTGGAAGAACAGGTGCTTCATTTTAAAAATAATGAATTCACCTTGTTCAGCATCTCAATGTGGTCTCAAATCTTATCACAGCATGTGTATTACTAAGTGAAGTTTTTGGTAAGATGATGATATAGCATGGGACCTAATTAGTAGCCTTTGTGTACAGATACATGACTAGTCTAATAAATAGGAGGATTTTAAGAAGCACTTCTAACATGGTCTGAGCATGTGTTTAAAAAAACTAATCTAGCTTGATTTCAGGCATAACTGTTGCCCCTGAAAAATATTTGGATCATCTGCATTGGCATTGTTTTTAGAGAGCACCAATACTGCTTTGATAGAAGTAGCCTCGTGGAACATGAAGCATCGCTTCTTGCTGAGTCAAGGAAATATTATCTGCATATCTGAGGTGCATGTGTCATATGCTCGAATGCTGCTTAAAGGCTGCTAATAAGAAAATTACTTGACTTGCCTTCCAGAGATTGCTTCAGTAGTCTATGCTACTCGATCATAAACAATTTACCATAGTGAACATTCATCACAGTTGGCTTTGCAATGCTTATGCAAAATACCACAATTGCCTTCTAGACATGTGACTGCACTAAAACTTGGAATTAATGACCAGTAAGATTTATGGGACAGCAAAACTTCGTTTATTACTCCTGTTTCTGCCATAGTTTCTTACAGTAATTACTAGAGGGAACTCTGGTGCTGGAGTCGTACCACCATGGGAATGATGGGAAGCGCATGGATTTGTCTGATATTCGTGCTTGTGAATTCAGACGTTCTTGTGGCTTCGTATATTATACGCTATATGAATCTTATTGTCGTAAATTTCAGCGCAGTCTATACTCTTCGAAGTGCAGAAGACGGCGCCAACACGCGCAATTGCTATTAATTGCAACGATTGAGCTTGTCCAGGTGGCCAAATCGAAAGGCGCCAAGCGTCTCAAGGCACTGGTATGCCCGCGATAAATTCATCAGGGCGTTGCACTCGCTTGTCGTTACATGCCTCCGTGGCTTAATGGTTTCAATATCAGACTTCTGTTCTAGAGTTCCTGTGTTTGAATCCTGTCGTCGGACGATTTTAATGTTTATTTTTTTATTACACAGTATATTGTTGAAAATGACTAGTTTACAAAGTCACAAAGCCGTTTGAAGCCAAACAGACGAAGTTTAGGCAAATCCATGTACTTCCCATAATTTCCATGCTGGTACAGCCGTTCTTGTATGATCTCCTGTGGACACTAACGTCAGAGTTCCCTCTAGTAATTATTGTATGAAACTCTTATTTCTGCACCTTGCTCGCGCAGAAGCGGCACCACACCTGCTGCGTAAACATGCACTACCTTTCGGCCAAGTGCAGGGAATGCTGTGAACTCGCCCTTTACAAAGCCTGCACTAAGTAAAACAAATCACAACATGCAGTTGCTGCCACGTTGAACTGGTGGAATGAGTAGTGAAATGCAGCACCTCCTGAACTAGTTCAGAAAGTGCAGGTTATTCAAGTGGAGATTATATAGTAACAGAAGTTGGGTGATTCTGCATTACATTCACGAAATATACTTCATGATACTTTTCCATTTATTTCCTCAGTTATTAAGAATCCCTTTTGCATTGTTGGACAAAACTACATAATGCCAACATATTTTCTAGCATTCACTGGTAGCAAACATGTCAAAACTTGTTCTAGTTTCTGGATTGCCTCTTTAGCCGTTAACCCCCAAGTTAATTCCGGAGAAATGTACCAAATTTTTTACGTACTCAATTTTTCGGTGTCATTCTCATTCTAAAAATATATTATTTCATTGGTCTCTGGTTAGAAATAACACAAAAATAGGAGCTGCTCTTGCGGGCAGCTTTCCCTCAATGCCGACTGTAACTCATCTTTGACACTAAGAGCAGCGTAACATCGGGCAGAAAGAGTGCGACTCGTCATTGGAGATATTGGTACTGCCTCCAGTCACTACTACAGCTTGGGATCAATGGTTAAAGGTTGCGACTTTGTTGCTGCCCAATTTTAATTCTGCAGCTGTTACACTTAGGTGTAGCGTGTGTATGTACGTGTGCATGCATTAAAATGACTGCACGCTAGAGCAAAGCAACTGTAGTGCAGAGAGGCATTAGTCATCTTTATATATTTGCTTTGTAAAGATGCACTAAGTTTATCTTTTGCAGTATAGACTTGGCGCTCATTGGCCAAAGATGCCCTTGTGCTACTAAAACCTATCAATTAATTCGCTTTCGGTCTGTGAGTTTTAATTTGTTTTTCTTGAACTGTGCAATTCCCACTCACAGGACTGCATGTCATCTGAGGTGTTCCTTTTTCAATCAAGAATGTTGAGGTTGTGTTTGTGAAACTCGATTTCATGCCTCAAACGAGCTTGTGCAAACTGACCAAGCTGATAATTCTACCTGCTTATATATTAAGTATGTTGCGGTTATGAACCCTCATAATGAATGACACATAGTATAAAAATTTTATCTAATAAAACAATTTAATGAAATTTTTCATGTTTTTCGTGTTCATGTTCACTTCTCTACTCTAGTGTCCTGTCTGCATGCCTCACATTTTCTTGCATATTAAATATCGTATAAACTTAACAATGCTTTTTTACCACAATGCAGGGGGAAAAGGTTCCGGTAACACCATGCATTCAGTATGGTGGCCCAGATGTGTATGCAAGCAACCTCCTTCATGTGGACCAAGAACTACTCTGCAGTGTCTCGCAGACTTCCATGCGAAGCCCTCAACATTCTCGTCTCAGTGGAATGGCTGCTCATCTATCTGCGTGTCCATCACCAAGACGGCCAGTTGTAAAGCTCCTGTACCCGTTTAAGAAAGCTTAATAATTTTTTTATTTAGTTTTCAGGCTTGGCCGTAGAATGTTAACATTTTTGATGTTTCTAACATTTTTACCTGGCACAAAGTAGTGCAATAACTTTAAACCAGTGTAATGTATTTAAGTGATGCTCACTCTAATGCCTACCTGGTTTTGTTTGTGTTTAAGAAATTTGAATGTCTGATGAGGTAACGGCATTGTAATTTGTCATCGTGGCTCGTTTCAATGAGCTGCTAGGAAATAAGACGCACAACTTATCACACACCAGTTGTAGCATTTTTGTTTTCATGACTAAAGTATGCACGTTTCAAAAGATGGAAAGTGGGGAAAACGCCTCAAGAACATAATCATCCTAGGATTGTCATGTCCTTACAACTCTGCAATGACTAATGCCTCATACATCTTGGGAGCACACTGGTCGCAATGCCTACAGGCATACTTGATAAGAGAATAGCTTGCACTCAGATTGGAGATTTGCCCCGCAGTTGATGGCTGATGGCTTTTGTTTGTCGTCTTCATGTGACTACTATGTATTCAATATTCATTTAGATGTGCTGCGGTTTTTTGCAGTCACCTATATATATATATATATATATATATATATATATATATATATATATATATATATATATATATATATATATATATATAATGTGTGTGTTCTTCGTTTCAAGAAAAATTTAGTTGAGAGTTAGCGCTCATCCTGTCTGCTTCTAGTCTGTGTCACTTCGCGCTACCATCCAAGATCATGTTACTGTACCAACTCGCCCAACTTTCTATCCTTGTGTTAAAGACACAATCAGACTTGTTCTTACTTATGTGACCGGTTATTTTTGTGCTTTATAATAAGACGCAGTGCTTTTCGAATGAAAACATGTGATAGTTCGTAGTCCGGTTACTTAAACTGTTCTGCTTAAAATTTAATTGAGCAAGCCTGTGCCATTATTTGGTGCTTATGTCTTTGTATTGGTATGGTTTTACTCCTTATTTTCCTTTTTACATTTAAAATGTGCAAACATTATTATGTAACCATTTCTCTTTAATGAAATAAATACCTTTCTTCTGACATTTCGTCACAAATTTTACAATGATTTTGTTGAATTAGGTAACCTTAGACTAGCTGATTGTTATTCTGGTAGCTTAACTTACAATGCCTGTGGAATATTCAATGCAAGCACATGGTGAAAAATAAACTAAATTATTGGGTATAAGCAGGTCACTGGCAGTAAATGGAGCATACATATATTTCAGGAAATAGTGCATGCTTATATATTGAACAGCATGCACAGCTGCACATGCTGTTTTGTTCGTAAATGCTGAAACATTATTCGGCGTGGAAGCACTTAGTTCTTTGGCTTTCAGTGCTGCCTTTAAGTCATGTGTGAAAGTACTAGTAGAAGCATCCCGTGGAGATGAATGACAACTTTAATGTATAGAGGTATAAAATGTGTGCTTAAAACGGCAAAAAACTGCTTGACAGGCAAACGTATGCTTCTGTAGTACTGCACTTGTTACCGTCACCAATCCATGCATCGCTTGCGCTCAATTGCATTCAATATGAGCTACAACAATGAGCTGTGGTGTCTTTTCCTCCTGGTCGAGCTGGTGTTGCGAAAATTTTTGACCAAGAAAAGTGGAGGTTTTTTATTATTTCTGAAATGCATGTAACCATGCTTTTGGCTGTGTGCTGTTTCCACGGGGTTATAAGTACTGGTGCACCAAGGTGCGGGAGATCCTGTGTCCTTAGTGCAGCGCGCATTGTTATTGCGCTCTGCATCCTGCCGGCAGTGTACTATCACTGCAGAGGAAGATTACGAAAAGCATGGCCTGTGTGCCTTGCTGCAATGGCGAAACCTTAAATTGTTTGCCTGAAAGGGTCGCACGTTATGCTACCACATGACGGACCAGAAGCGCAATATGAGGACGCCTCACAGATTCTGGCTCGTACTGAACAAGGTAGTACCATAGCTAAGGCTAGGCAGCATTCACAACAGCTAGTCTGCCCATTAACTACGTGGCTGTAGTGAACGCTAAAATACTGGCAGGGATAACACCCTTTTGGAAGGGTATTGTCCATGCTACACCCATATTGAAAGGGTGGTGTCTGTGTTACACCCCATATAGAAAGGGTGTTGTTTGTTTTACACCCATAGGCGAGGTGACGTCATATTAACACCCCTTCTTTTGTGGGGTGTTAATTTGCATCCCGTTGCTTGGGGTGTAGCAATACACCCAAAAAGGGTGTCACCCATGGGACAAGTCATTTACACCCTTAAGGGTGTTAAAATTTTTAGAGTGTAGCTCTACGTGGAGGTGACTGGTGGGTGACTCATGGGTGACTGAAAGGTCAAAACTATTCAACCGTAATTATAAAATATGTCATGGTTCAGAATATGTATGTATATAAAGATATATATACATATTTACACACACACTCACTGGGCACGCATATTACAGACAAGTCTACTTGCAGTCCGCACGGTGTCTGCAGACATTCTGCGGACTTAGTCTACAGAAAGGTCGAGTCTACAGATAGGTGACAGGGGTGACTGATAGGTGACTCATGAGTGACTGAAAGGTCAAACCGATTTTTGTAAGGGCGGTTTGTAAGGAACCCCGCTGGTGCCAACTTAGCTTACTGCGTATGTGCCGGTAAGTGGGTGCAGCTCTTCAATGAGCGTTCTTGACGCCAACATTACTAAATAGGTATGTACCACTGGGAATCTACCGCTCTGCAATGATGAAAACGATCCCCTAAATTTATGTCATGCTGACTGGAATCGAATCCACGTCCCAAGTGTTCCTCGAGGACAGCAACCCGACGCAATAGCAGGCTGCGCCACAAATGCAATGGGTATGTGCCGCTTTTCAATGAACGCCTTTCATGGCCACGCTTTTGCGAACCGTACCATGAATGCATCGGGCACGTTCTGCTTTCCAATGAACCTCTCGCCAACTTAATTGGCTCGCTGAGTATGCGCCACTGGGTGTGCGGCAAGCGAGGGAACTATTGTCACCGTTCGCAGGCACCGTTACGCAATGCTTTGCATCTCGGAGGACACGCGCGAAATTCTCGACAGCGCCAATAGATGGTGCAGCGCCTCCAGAAATAAGCGCGAGAGGAGCCCGGTTGCCGCATGACGCGTTTCAAAGCGTTCGCACGCACAGGCGCGCCACGCGTTTCGGAGGTCATGCGAAGGGATCGCAGAGGCGGTGCTTGATTGCGCCGAGCCCTCACAGGGCAGCGCAAAAGAGGAGTCCCGCTTCAGTACACGCCTCATACACACGTCGTTTCGGCGGTGGCTATACGTTGCGTCGCTATATTGATTCAATGCTAGGCGCATTACCGTCGACAGTCATGGTGAAAGTGGTTTCGCTGACTATTCATTCTTAATTCTGAAACATGGCCTCTTACCAATTACGAGAGATTAGCTAAGATGCAGGAAAATTGGCAACTGCCGTCAAAGTGATTAGATTACGCTATCGGTGCGGTTTTTTTTTTGAGGGAATTTTATTTTGTTCAGGCTGATTCCAAATGGCTTGCTCGATAAATTTAAGGCTTTGTTTTCCTTGTTGCTGTTACTTTTTATATTTGTTCCCTCTTTGCTTTCAAGCTGGTGGCTCTCAATCGTTTCCGATTAAAATTTATATGTCATTGTTCGCACTAGACTTCATTAACGCTAACCGGTTCTGGGCCAAAGCCCCTATAGTCGGTGTGCGCTATTTCGCGCAGGGAAAATAAAGAACGTTCTCGTGCCACTGTTCGCGCGTTCGTCGTCGTGTTCTTCCCATTCTTAGGGTTGGCGTCTGACACCAAGTGGCGAAAGGAATTTCATCCAACCATCTTCGTCGAAATGAGGCGCGACTTCTCCTGCGATGGTTAACGTCCCGCACCTCGCGCACAAAGAACTTTCTCTGACCGGACCTTTTACCAGGCCTCGTCGAAATGAAGCGCGACTTTCTAATTCGCCATGACCGTTTCGAGTGTGCCTGTCTTCCGGAAGCCTCGCAGTGTACAGCCTCTTTTGTGTGTGTGTGTGTGTAGAGAGGCCTTTCCTAGATTTGGACCCAGAAGAGAATTTCCACGAACCCGCAAAGCGCAGAAGAGGCGGACAGGTGTCTACAATTCCGGGAGGCGGGACGACTTCTTGCTTTCAACAGGATCGGTATAGCCGGAGGACTAGGGGCCCTCTTTCTGTGCCTGTCACGTGACATCGACGGAAGCAAGATCCCGCCCACGATTGTAGAGAGCCTATTTAAGAGGCTCCGAAATCACTTTTGATCACTTCATGCTCTTCTCATTTTCTTTCATGTACCTTTGAATAAACCGTGCAAGTTTCGCACTAGAAAATCGACTCACCCTTCCTTGGTCGCCATGGTCTACTGGATGCCTGCAGCCGGCCGACAACGCCACGCTACCCAATAAGTAACGTCTTTCGAGCTTCGATAGGCAGGCGCCGCTACTACTCGGCAGCAGTACGATGCGCTAGCCTGGAGTGCGCAACACCATCTAGCTCCGATGCCGCCCATCATGCCAGCGTACCCATACTGCCCCTTCCTCTGCGAAGGCGCTGACGGCAATGACAAACTGCCAGTCGCTGCGATGATTTCGGTCCCAAATTCTTTGCCTCAATATATCGCGAAATGAGAACACCTATGCAGCTGCGCTAAAATTTCGCATTAGGGAATATCGTAATCTTCGTCCATTATTAAACTTTTATTGCGCACCAGATTCCATTCACGCAAACCGATTCTCGGTGGTATAATCTTGACCGGGTGAGGTGGGTCTTCACCGCAGGAATCAGGAAACGACGACGGAGCCGGGCATAGTGATGATGAAAAAGTATAGAAAAGACTGTAGTCACTTATTGGTACACGGATGTGACTCTGGATGGATGGATGTTATGAGCACGACCTACTGTATAAAGGGCGACCTGCGCATCCCGTGGTCGCCTCCGGCAGCGCGCGGCCGAAGTAATACCACGTGATCATTGAGTAGGGACCAAGCGTGCCGATAGAGGCCGCCAGTGCTCACCCTCGCAGCAACGCCCGAAACGCTCCGGCCCTGCTTTAAGGAGTACGGCGATGACGGTAAAAATTCGCAGAGGAGCTGCAGTAAACTCGGCATTTCACATTATTGACAGGGTGCGGCTAGAAAAATGCGCGTCGATACATGCGATACATGCCCCAGATATTTGGTATCTTCTCTGTGCAGTGCAATGAAATTTTAAACTACTTTGAAGGCGCGGCCGCGCGGCTGCTAGGATTGAAATAGTGTAATCCCTGAGAGCTTTTTCTTTTCCCTCATTGTCTGCTAAAATGTTGGTTAGTGCTGTGCTGCCAATAAGGCCTGGTGAGCACTTTCCGCGCTAGCCGAGGTCTGAGCGCGCCCGCTCTTCATTCTCCCGTAGGTTTCGCTAGTCCCGAGCCGGACGCAATGAACGCACTACGTACCGCTTTGCAGGGCCCACGCGTTCCTTTGCTGCATTCGGCACGTTTACTGAAGTGACGTGCCGTTGAGAGCGCGGCAGAACGTGAGTAGTTTTAATTGCAGTGCATGCCACAACCGTAAAAATGTGCTGTTATTGACGTATTTATTTACGCCACTTTACCAAATGATAACGAAAGTCTAGCTTGAAAAATTCGAAGGGCGCTTTATTGTGCCATTACACAGAAAGTCACTACGCGAGCCGGCGTATGTCGGAGTTGGCTCCGTAAGCGTGTTCGGAGTCGGCGCAGGTGGCCAGTGCCGCGCGCTATGCGTCGTCGTTTGACGTTCGCCGCAAGCGCGTGTTTATCGCGGAGGCCGACTACATAACCGCTTGCCAGAGAACAGGCGTGCGCATGCAACATGGAAGGAGAAGGGAGTGACACTACCGATACAGAGAGCTGTGTTTATGGCTGTACAGAAATCGCGAGACAATGTGCCCAACAACGATGAATAAAGAAGATTAATAATCTTGCATAACTTATGGTATGTATCATTCATAAGCAATTTGCATCACTACACAAGGCACACGTATAGCATAACCATAAGCTTACCAAAGCATATCCATAAGTGAAACCGTAAGCATATATAACCATAGGCTAAATCACAAAGCACAAGCTAAACCGAAAGCATATCCATAACTTAAACCATAAGCATATCCAAAAGGTAAACCGTAAGCATATCCATAGGCTAAATCATAAAAATTAACCATAAGCTAAACCGTAAGAATAATCGTAGGCTAAATCATAAGGCATAACAATAAGCTAAACCATAAGCATCACCGAACCTTTTTGTATCGAGATATCCAGGCTTAACCTTAGCTAAGCCCCAGCCAATTTTCTTTTTGTTCACGTTTCAACCATTGGTTTCTAATATCGGTCACGGGGAACTCATGAAATTAAATTCCTCTTGATGCTCGGCCGCTTGACTTTCACAACGGTATGCAGAAGTAAACCATCGTGCATGAAGAAGCCGCAAACGGGAAAGCCGGCGCCCACGTGGCTGAGAATCACAGTGTCACTGAAATAGAATCTGGTAATCAAGATCTAGCGACACCAACAGATCACCAAGCACTCAGCTAATCGATTGTTTCGCGCGCGTGCGTTTGCGTCCTTCCGTGCTCTCGCTGAAAATACTTGCTGCCCGTGCGTGCGGCCGGCCACGGGATTGGGGTAGGTGGGGCCACGGGGTGGGGCTGAGCACTAGCGCCACTGTTCGCGGCGGCGGTTTGGAAAACTAAAAAAAAGCCACACAAGGAAAAGTAAATCAGCGGCGCTGGCGCAGCGCCGCACGCGCAGGTCGCCCCTTATACGTGGCCGTGATTATGAGCGTCCCATTTGGAACGGGGCCGTGGGTTGCGCCACCAAGCTCTTCCTATTACACTGCTTAATGTCCTACCCAGCTTAAACAATGAAATTAGAAAAAAAAACACTATGAACTAACACGCCCAACTTTTCTGATCCCCTATTGCGAACTGTGCTTTTGTACGTATCCGTCTTTTGTCGTTTCCCTACTTTTCTTCCAGCAATCCTCCAATCGCCTCTTACTAATGCCTATTGCGGACATGTTTGCGTTACCACTGCTCCCGCTGCACCCAAGCACTTCAAGGAGGCTAGTGGTGCCTAAATCGACCGCTGGGTAGACATCTTCACATTCTAATAAAACATGCTCCGTCGTTTCCCTAGCGTTACCGCAGGAAGCACATGCTTCTTCTTCCTTCTTATATCTCGCTTTATAGGCGCGTGTTCTAAGGCATCCCGATCTCGCTTCCAAAAGTAATGAGCTTCCCTTTGAGTTATCGTAAATAGTTTCTTTCCTGATTTCGTTTTTTCCTCTTAAGTAGCTACTCATGGCAGGTTTCTTTTCCATTGCCGCCACCCATGAAATTATTTCAGCCTCACTGACTTTCCGCTTGACCTTCTTTGTTGTTGAGTTGCCCACCCTACAGACCGCATACTTGCTGGTAAGCTTCTTAGTTGTTTTCTTCCACTTTGAATCAATGTTTATCTTGTACAGATACATAAACACTCTCCCAGCCCATTTACTTTCTTCCATATATTCCCCAGCCGTTCTTCATATTCAATTTTACTGCGAGCTTCCCTCACTTCAAAACTAGTCCAGCCCATATCACCCTGCACAGCTTCATTTGTAGTCTTCCCGTGAGCGCCCAATGCGAGTCGACCCATGACCTTTGGTTCCCGTCGCGCGAGTACTGTTTGTACCCATGATTTAAAGCAAACAACCGCATTTCCAAAAGTAAGTCCTGTAACCACTACACTTTTCCATATACCTCGGAGGACCTCGTACCTATTGTATCCCCATAGCGCTATGTGCTTCATTATGGCTGCATTTCTCTTCCTCTTTAGTGTTATGGTTTTTTCCTGTGTTTTCAAATATCTATTGCCTTCGTTTATCAATATACCAAGGTATTTATATTCTGTTACCCGAAGTATTTCCTGGCCCTGTATCGCCACAGTCTGTTCATATTTTTCACTGAATACCATAACACTTGATTTTCTAAGACTAAATTTCAAACCTAAATTCTTGCCTTCCTGTCCACAGATATTAGCCAGACGTTGCAAATCACTTTGCTTGTTAGCTAGCAACACAATGTCGTCCGCATAAAATAAACCTGGGAGTTGCTGCTCTACTACTGTACCCGCCTGTTTGTATGAGAGATTAAACCCGATATTACTTCCTTCTACCGCCTTCTCCATCCTCACCATGTACATCATAAATAGCAGCGGGGATAAAGGGCATCCCTGCCTCAGTCCTTTGTTGATATGAACTTTCTCCTCGCTCCTCATCCCTTCCCATTCAACGCAAACGATATTTTCTAGGCAAATCTCTCTCAAAAGCTGTAGACAATCGTTACCTATATAAGACTTCCCCTTCCAGAATATCCCAAAAAATGTTGCAATCTACGTTGTCGTAGGTTCCTGTAATGTCTAAAAAGGCGACATACAACGGTCTGCTTTCTATATTTCAATACACTGAGTAAAACGCCTACCTATTCTGAAGCCACTCTGAAGCTCTCCCAAAATGAAAATATTCTCTACCCATGCTTGAAGCTTTAATCTGATAGCCTGCGCTGCCAGCCTGTATATTACCGATGTAACGGTCAACGGTTTATACGAGTGAATTCTGTCTTTATCCCCCTTACCTATATAAATTAAATTCATTCTACTTTGTCGCAAACTGTCTGGTGTTCGTCTATCTTTTAAAGTTTTTTCAACTGATTTCACCAGAGCTTCCTTACTTTTTGAACCTAGCTCATTTACCAGCCTAACGGGAACCTCGTCTAGCCCTGTGGCTGTGCGCTTAGGAATTTTACCTTCCGCTTTCTTCCAGTTTAAATTTCTCAGCACCAGCTTCTTTTCCACTCAGATCTCTTTCATGCTCTTTTTTTCTTCAAATACAACCTAGTCATTGCCTTGGAAAGATTCGGCTGTTACTTTTCGGATGTAATTTATTGCCGCTTCTCCGTCCAGTCTGTTTTCATCTTCGTCTAGGAAAAGTTGTATTGTTGTTGACTTCCTGCCTAATAATTTTATGTGGTTTCAAAATATTCTAGGTGCGGCCTTCTGTTTCTCACGTATTTCTGACCAACCAACGTTCACTTTCACCTTTTAATTTTGCTTGCACCACTATTTGAATCATAGACTTTTTCTCCCGGTATATTTCCCATTTACTGGTTACTTCATCCTGCGGCAACTGCGCCTTCTTTGCCTGCCTGTGCTCTCGAGATGCTTTCTGTCGTTCGGCAAGAGCATTCGCCTCGGGCTCGATATCCCGGCAAGCGGCGGCCGTCCTCGACAGCGAGGAAGCCGCGGGTCAGCACATCGTCAAATGGTTTCCAGCCCACATGGGGGCCGACGTGCACCCCGAATTTCCCAACGCCAACGAGCTGGCGCACGGACGCGCGCGAGGACTCACGCACCGCGGGGAGGGAGGGGAGCACCGAGACCCGCTGCTCACCTTCAACGAAATAACAACACACTGTCAGCTGTCGAGGAGGACCTTCCCACTCCCCCACGCTAAACTCACTAGACCACAGTCATCGATATTCAGAATGCTTCAGACAGGGTCGTTCCCCTCGAGAGGCAGACTGAGCCGTTATTCACCAGAAGTAGAGCCGCAATGTCCGGATTGTGGCGAATCGTACTGCTCGCTAGCGCACATGCTCTGGCAATGCTCCGCGTTAAGCGGCACCGTGTTCACTAAAGAAAAAGACTGGGTGGACGCCCTGGAAGACGACGACCGCCAGACCCAGCTCCGGGCCGTCCAGAGGGCTCACGAAAGGGCGGAGGCTCACGGGCTTCCCGTCCCAACGTGGGTGCGGCCCGAGACCCCTGCCGGCCACTAAACCAAGAGTGGGTGGGGAGGGGTTCCTCAGGACACAACAAAGTTATTTCCTCCTCCTCCTGCTGTCGTTCGGTGATCGCTTCTCGTATTTCCTTGTCCCACCAGCTTTCCGGTTTCTTTTTCGCTTTCCAACGAACATGTTTTATTTCTGTTGTTATTACACTTAGAAGCTCACCATATCCCCAATCTTTACTTGGCTATTTGCCAAGCTTTACCTAGACTCTAGTGACTACATTTGCTATTTTTCAGCGTTCAAATTTGGACTCGCCACTTTGCTCTCTTTCCCAACTACATTTCTCATTTTCAGAATGATGCGTTTATGGTCACTCTCTAAGCTGCTATACCCTTCCTCATCAATGACCTTTTCTCTCAACTTATCATGAATTCCTTCTGTCATCAGACAGTAATCGATGGTCGATTGCCGGTTTCCCACTTCCCACGTGATCTGTCCTTCACACTTAGGCCCTGTGTTCACGATAACGAGGTTATGTTGCTCACAAAAGTCTAGCATTGACTTCCTGTTATTGTCGGCATAGCCATCTAAATCCTGTATGTGGGCATTCATGTCACCTAACAGGACAATTTCAGCACCATTCCCGAAACCCTTAACACCAGAGCTTATGCATTCCACTAACTCTTTATTCTTCGCTGTGCAATTTTTTTCCGGTTCACAAATACGTAACGCCCAGCCAAGTTTCTTTCCCACTCATTGTACCTGAAAACCAAAAATGCTCTTGACATTGTGCATTTACTCTTTTTCATTTGGCTCCCTGATGGATGAGCATTCCGACTCCCCCTCCCTTTCTTTCCGACTTAGTTCTGTTGCACCCTTTCCAAACATAATTCTCAATAACTGGCGGCTCTTCTGAGTCTCTAAGGTGCGTTTCTGTAATCGCATACACTCCTATTTGTTCTCTATTTGACTGCTCCTCAACCTCTGCCCACTTTTCCTTTCTTCTGCCGCCCTGCATGTTTATGTAGCCTATTGCATGGCGAGCTCTTTTTCTTGCTTACCTTCTTTTTCTGTTATCGACGGCGATGCTCTTCTGATGTTCCACTAGGGGACCTTCTTCATTACTATCTACTCTGACCTCCTGAGCGCCCGCGGGCCCCATAAGAAACAACAGCGCGACCAACATTTCGCCAGCCCACTTCCTGTGCCAGCCTGTAATTGAAGTGCATCCCGTCTCGTTTAAAACCACCACACCTTCTCACTTCCCTGTTTACTGCGACCACCTTGAAGCCTTTCTCTCAGCTCATTTTCCATATTGCCTCATTATCAGCCATTACGGCTCTTTGTACGTGACTGTCATATACAGGCACCTCCGGCACCGTGCACACCACGATCTGCACCTGAGGGGATAGCTCGTGGAAGTCGTCCACCCCCTTCGGCAAGCGCTGGGCTAGTCCTTGCCCTTTCCTGTTTAGGGCGTCGTTTAGCCCACCTGCTACAAATGACACGGTTGTGCACGTGGGCATTTTCCGCGAGGTCTGCTTTTGCTCGCTCCATGATAGAACCCAGCGTCCGCCCTGGAAATGTCCCTACCGCCATTCTTTTGTCGCCTTTCACCCTCTCCACAATTGCTTTTCAGCACCCATCCAGGTTTGAGTCGCAAGCGATAATCACCATTTCACTTTCTCCTACTTCGCCATGCTTCCCTTTGTCCATTTCTGCGTGATTCGCACTCGACAAGGGGCATTGTCCCCTGGGCTCCTGCTTTTTCCGCGTGGCGGCCTCAAGGTAGGTCCTGTTCTGCCCCTCTGGGCGATCCTACCGCTTGCCACCAGCTTGTTCTACCCCTCTGGGCGATCCTACCGTTAGCAACCAGCTTGTTGCATTTGAAGGCGATCCCACTGCAAGCGACCTGTCTCTCGAAGCTCCACCGACATTCCTTATTGGGTAGCGTGGCGTTGTCGGCGAGCTGCAGGCCTCCGGTAGACCATGGCGACCCAGCAAGGACGAGACGACGTTTTGCTAGTGCGAAACTAGCACTATTTTATTTCATGGTTGTTGAAAGGAAATAAGAGGAGAATGAAGTAACAAGTATGAAGTACATGGCATGAAGTATCTATCACAAATACAATTCGGAGCCCCTTAAATAGGCTCTCTTACAATAGTGTGGGCGGGACCTTGCTTGCGTCGATGACACGTGACAGGCACAGAGAGAAGGCCCCTCCTCCTGCAATACCAGGCACGGGTAGGAGAAGTCCATTCTCTTTTCGACGAATCTGAGGGGAGCGGAAGAGTGAATGACCTCTCCGGTGCTCGTGGGCTCGGGCGCAGGGTGTAGATTGAGCGACGAGGTAAGCACGCCCGATGCCACGACCGTTGAGACGGGAAGGGGATGACGTCGCACCCACGGCGCCCGTCCCCGTTGAGACGGGAAGGGGATGACGTATGGCCCTTGGCGTCAGGCCATACCTAACAGACTCTCCGGCGGGGGAGGAAGATCCCGACGTGAAGGGGCCAGCAGCCGCTGTACGAGGGATCGGCGTTTTGGTTCAGGATTCTACGTAGGGGTCACGAACCCTTCGTTCGTAGCAGGTAGATTCCCGGGAGTAGTCAGCCGACCACGTGGCGCTCTTGTGACATTTCTCCCGAGTCCGGTCCGGTGAATTTGGTTTTCCCATTTTTCGTCTCCTGCGTGGGCAAGCAATCACCACAGAACAGTGCCGGACCCACAACCACAAAGCAGCGAGCACAAGGCCACTCTCCCCCAAGACACACTCGGCTCTTAACAAAAAATAAAACCCGCTACCTTTCCCATTTCCTACGCGCGTCCTCCCCCCTTTCAACACTAAAAACAGCAATGTCTTGAAAGCTTTAGGACGTGGTCATTAAAATCAGCTAACAATCGGCTTCACTTCGGAAAACATATGAATGTACGAAAAAATGCCACGGAAACCCTGATGAGCATGAGGCTTTCGATACTCTAGGGGCAACGACTTAAACCGTCGGCATTGCCGTTAAGCTGACTCCTTTTGTAGCGATATAGCAACTAGCTTTTGCACCGCCCAAACTACACGATCCGCACGTTTCCAGCCTATCGCAGTGGCGTATGTATCGCACGTATTAGTGCCACTGAACAGTCTCGCCATCTTCACAAGTACGTAATCACAAGCGCGCTAGCCTTTCACTATTCAGAACGCGTACTTGCGTCGTAGGCAAACCTTTCATTATGCCTACTCACGTTTCTTCCTTTAGTCCCTACAGGACACGTAGCTTAAACGAGCAACTAAAATTGCGTAACTTACGGACACCGCAGAATCCTTAAACATATTGCATCTGTTAATAACTCGTTCTACGCACGCTCATTGAACAAGTCAGACTACGGCTGCCCTCAACACGCACGAGCAACCCAGTCATAATTCTGCTTCCTTCCGTCCACACAGGACAGATGCTAAAGGAACTAAAACGCTTCTCGGTGCAAATCATGCACTCATTGAAAACTTACGATGTTAACTTTAGACAATAAAACGCCTAAAAAGAAGGTTAACTAAAACACACACGCGTTACCATAGGCCTCTCAACGATAACCTTGACACTCAGGTTAATTACACACAAAATTTGAAAGCCTATCTACTTATGAATGAACACCTCGCGAGACTTAACTTTTACCTAAAAGGCATCTTTCCAATCTTGGAGCTTTTCAAACGAAAACACAAACAAAGCTCTTGCCTTAAATATTGAAAGAAATTCCTAGTTTTAAATCGCGAAAATTTCGAAATGTTCAAAAATAAAACAAAATACGTTTCACTTCTACGGAAGCTCTCTCGGCCTCCCTGTTTCAAACGTTTTAGACTGACTCATACTTTGAGCCGTACCCGAGGTGGTCGCGGACCGAAAGCTACTCTAGCTACGGCGAAACAACAAAAGGGCTGACTCACTATCAGCTCCCCCAAGACGTTAGAGTCCCCTGCCAATTTGCGTCCTCGCGCCTCGCTTTCAGCATGACCTCGACTGACCGCGTCGCTACTCCCCACCTGGTCTCGTCTTGCCACCTTGCGCTTCTTCGTACTGCACGCTGAGCTTTGGAAAGAACGACGGAACGACGAGGAATTTAACTGCTTCGTGCCCTTTTTCCGCGTCCGTGCAGAACATGCTTCTCGGTCCCCTTTTGACCGGTGGCTCGAACGTATTTGATGCGTCAACGTCGTCCGTGACGACCGCACCTTTCTTTTTGCTGCGCCCTGCCTTTTCGCGTCTGTTGCCGTCTTTGGCTTCGCTGCTTTAGCCATCGCATTCTGATCCTTACGGCTCTTCTTTCTGCGGCGCTTTCTCTTTGAATGTTTCTTCATGTCGCCTTCTGGCTTCGTTACTTTAGTCACCGCATTCCGATCCTTACGGCGCTTCTTTCTGCGGCGCTTTCTGTTTGAATGCTCCTTCATGTCGCCTTCCGGCGCCTCGTGCTGGCCGTTACACATCTCATCGGCCCGGATCGGTCTCTTGACCGCACGGTCTGAGTGATTATTATTTAAATCGACTCTATCTTTGCCTTGACTGGCGGACAGCTCCACCGACTCTGGCTCATTGCAGCAGGCTTTACTCGAGCTATGCAACTCGCACTCTTGCGAACTGCCCTCTACTGCATTGTCCAGCTCACGCTGTGCATCGACACACAGCCCGTCGGTCTCGAGCTTTGTCTCACACGCACAGTCCGAATGACTCCTAATTAAATCATCCATCTCTAGGCTACCGAGACTGGCGGAGAGCCGCACAGATCCCTGAACCATGCAGTTGCTCTCTCGTGAGCTACGGAGCTCGCCATACCGAGAACTACTGTCAACTGCATCGTCCAGCTGGCACCTCACTTCGGTACGCAGGTCTGACTCGACATAGGTGCTCGTGTCTGTCAAGTCCGCAGTATTCTGTACCTCGCTACCTTGAGATGCGACGCACACGCGCGGTACCTGTGCCAATTCGTTCGCAGCTGGCCTAGCTGTCTCTACAGTTCTCTGTTGGCATAGCACCTCTTGCACCTGTTTGAGAAGCTCTTCCCGGAAAGCTTCCATTTTCTGCAGCCTATTATGGACTTCACATTCTATGCCGGTTGATTCGATTCCCTCCCCTTTCTCATCCGGCTCCTCATCTGCCTTGAGGGAACCCCGCGCACTGCTTGCTTCCCGTGTTTCTCGCCATGTATTGCATGGCTTTTTGCAAATATTAGAATACTATAATAATGCTACTACTGATGCAAATACTATAATACTATATCAATGCAGAGCGCGTGCCTTTTAGCAAAGACCGATACGCACAGGATCCAAATACTCAAAATGTCGCAAAGCAACTCTCACCACTGTTTCAAAAATAATCAATGCCGGGGAGACCGAAGGTATGACACGCTGTCGCACGCGCTCAACCACGCGGCCACGTTCTCACTTTCCTACCAAAACACGCACAGTAAAACCACTAATAACTATATCTCTTGCCACTTCCAACTACCATTTAAAGACTACAAACACTCAACGTCCCACTCGGCTACACGTGTTGGAGCACGTGGCATGAAAGGATGCTCTAACCATTCAGCAAAATAAATGTACACGAAGCACACCCGCGTACCAGAAATGCAAGAGACAAAAAAAAAAGGAAAGGAAAAGAAAACCACCCAATTACTATTTAAAAGGGAAGAAATGAAAATAAGAAACAGAAGCAAGCTCAAAGCATGAACAAAAACTTATGATTTCGTCGCCGCCACGGAGCCCCGAAGAGCACTTCCATTCGCCACCTCCCGAGTCTCGAGCGGACCTATTAACACGTGGGCCAGCTTCTCACTGGCGATCCTGTTGTCGGCGCGGTCTTCTTTCGGAGAATGTGGAAGTAGAAGTCCTTTTCCCCGTCCACCCTTTTGTGTCAGCTTGTGGATAGCGCAGAGGGGGGGGGGGCGTTGCTGCATTCCGGTTTGTCTTGCTTTGTCTCCCCTCTTGTGTCAGCTTCTGGAGAGCGGTGGGGCAGGGGGGAGTTTTCATGCCTTTTAGTTTTCTTCTCTCCTTTTTTGTCAGCTGTCGTCCATTCGGAGAAGAGGGCCATTATGTTGGCATGGGTAAGCGCGTTTGAATGCTTCTCAAACCTGATAGGTCGATCCTAACGTCGGCGAAGCACCAATAGTGGGTCTGCGCTACTTCGCGCAGGGAAAGTAAAGAAGACGAACACGACGGGCATTCCATGGACAGAAAGCAAGCAAGCAAGACAGTGCAGTTCCTGCTGCTCTAAGCTCGGATCGGTCTGCCCATCAATGTAAGTCCTTCCTACTAAAGGCAGGGTTCACTTCGGTGGCTCAAGCCTGCTATTTTCGTCGACTGTTTCACGTTTCGATAGCCAAGTAGTAGTTTAACCTGACAACGTTTTCATTTTTGGCACGAATGAGAAGGCGTAGTGGTAACAAAGCTGTCCGGACGATTTTTACCGCAGAAGAAAAGAAAGACGACTTAGTGAATACGAAAAAAACAAAATTAATACGGACAACGACCTGTGAATCAGGCCTATAGTCGAGTTAATGTGGTTATCTTATTTTCCGTACGATTTTGTCCCTACCAATTTGCCTTCTGATGACCAGCCGATCATATATTGTGATAATGTATCCGGAGAGCAGCACATACCACAGAAGAATATGGAAAAGTAAAATAAGAATTAGAATATCATCATTGGCCCGTAATATCCTACCAGTGCGAACCTTTCTGAATATCTACGCATTCCTACAGAGGACATCTCAGTGCGCTTTCAATAGTGAGTCGGACTCAGTTTTTCAATGTCAGTGGCCACGTTTACGGTGCCTTCAAGCTGTTTTTTTATTTGTGGGTATGTGTGTGTGTTTGAAAATTATATTAGACCCATAACATGTCCACCTTTGTCCGATCGGCTTAATAAGCCGCTGTAAAGCGCGAAACGCATGGTGCGATTTTCCGTGCGATATGTCGTACGGCGCGTCGTGTGCAACTTGCCGCATGCGGTGATTCGGGACACATGGTACAAATGAGCGTGCGCCGGACCCTGCGATGCGCTTTAATTAATGCCGCTCTACTTCTGCACGCCCTGCGTAGTTTGTCCGCTCGGCATATTTGCATGGGGTTTATTTTTTCAGAAATATGAGCAACGTATTGTTCCGTACCTTGAACTTAAGCTTATCCAGTTTTCCCGCAACTGCCGTCCTATAGTAGTAGTGTTGCTTGCCTTCTCACTCATAGTAAAATATTTTGCGCGCACAATTGACAAGCACACAGTGAAGGGGGACACACGAGTGCTTCACTCTGTCCTTGTCAATTGTGCGCGCTAAATATTTCACTATGAATTCGTACTAACTCGCCCAACTATCAGTTCTGCTGCCTTCTCACATCTCCCCCCCTCGCCACTCCAGTATTGGAACTGCCTCTTCTCTTGCCTTCCCCATACAGTTCTACAGCAGAACGTCCCCTCTGGACTCTCACGTTAGTAGAAAGGGAGGCGCTGCAGTTTCTGCAATGCTTCTGTAGTGAGTCACGGATAATTATAGCTGTCAAGCGACTAAACTGACGACGGCCAGGGGGTCCAGAAGGTATTGTGCACATTCGACGCGGTGGGCTGAAAACAAGTTTCTAGCGTGGTTGCTTGGGCTAGTTGGTAATTCATGATCAAAAATAACGTACAGCGCAAAGGACAAGCACAGCGATAGACGACATACACAGCGCTGTGTATGTCGTCTATCGCTGTCCTTGTCCTTTGCGCTGTACGTTATTTTTGATCATGAAGTTTCGAGCATCGCTTTTTCTCTCTAACACGCTTTGAACCACCCTCTCCCCCTGCGACGCGGCGTGCTTTGCAGCAGCAGTAAATAAAAAAATTATGGGGTTTAACGTGCCAAAACCACTTTCTGATTATGAGGCACGCCGTAGTGGATGATTCCGAAAATTTCGACCACCTGGGCATCTTTAACGTGCACCTAAATCTAAGTACACGGGTGTTTTCGCATTTCGCCTCCATCGAAATGCGGCCGCCATGGCCGGGATTCGATCCCGCGACCTCGTGCTCAGCAGCCTAACACCAAGGCCACTGAGCAACCACGGCGGGTAGCAGCAGCAGTAGTGGGAAAGTCGAAGGAAGAGGCAAAGAAAGCTTTCCTTTAAAAATAAGGACTTCCTCGGAACTTTGCCGCTCTCTATTTCGCCTGCCACGCTTCCGGAGAGTCGACCTTCGTATTGGTCGAAGCGCCATGGTCACGTGCTTGCGCGCCCTTTTTTGGTCCATAGCAGACGCCGGCGCCATTTCCGGATATCGAAATCGCGCTATGGTTGGTTTCTGGCGGTGGAGTTTTAGCGGGAAGCGTTTCGCTAGCTCTGGCGCCGTTAAAGGGCCCCTGAAACGGTTCGGACAAATTTTGTAGACGCGTAGGGTACAGCTTAAGTAGAACATTCGCACCACAATTTGAGTGAAGCGTTACGTATTAATGGAGCTACAAGCGATTAGAAGTTACCCTCCTCCCCATCCACGCTTTTCCTCCTCAACTCGGTCGCCGAGCGAGCGGGGCTACGCTCCGCCTTCACTGGTCCTGCGTCACTTTGCGACATCACATCGTCCACTTCCGGTTGTTTTGGAGCCCCCCCCCGCCCGCGCGAGACCTCTCCGCTAGCCGCTTGGCTGTCGACCCCAAGCGAGAGCTATCGAAGCAGCGTATGTTGCGAGCATTCTGTCGTAGCGCCGAACATGTCTGGTATTCCGTTAACCACAGGCAAGCTGGCCATTTCGGCAAATCACTGGAGGCATAAACTCAAGCTGATGAAGGAACTTTGGCGTAGACGTACGTGAGCGGCCTGATCGGTCTACACGGTCCAGACACTTGTTGGCGCAGCGCTTAACCAGCCAAACAAAGCGCTAATATTGCTCTAACCAAGTGTAAAACATTTTAAACATTTATAAAAACAACGTGTCGATGATTACACTCCTGCGAAAAATACGCGCCAGCACCAAAGAAGAATACGCTTCGTTGCTGCAACTGTGTATGGTTGCGCTCTGTGCCACCAGGTGGCTGCACCGTGCAGACCATTCACATTTGCGCTTCTGCTCATCTCGGCTCATCCCGTTACGGCACAGTCAAGCGGCCAGACCCTGTCCCCTTGCGCTTACGTTTGCGGGACTCGCGAAACGCTGTTGCGTTAGTAATCTTCCGGTGTAAAGTGACGGCCACAAACGCGCAAATCCTGGCGCCGATCGGATAGCGGTAGTCCGATGCGCAGCAGCCAGTTCGCTCGTACGCTGCCTTGCAGAGAGAGGGACACGATGTCGCAGCTTGACATATTGCCAGTCGCTACGTTTGCAGTCCACAAGGCAACAAAGTCGAATCATAGTGCTCGCGAAAAGACTGAGACCAACTGTGACCGCGGAGCTCTCGTCAAAATGGAGTACGTTGTAACACAAGCAGACGACACTTGCTGTGTGCCGGAAGTGCTTAATGTACTGAAAAATTGTTCTTGTGCATTCTCTTTATGCTACTTTTTGATCATACAAACAAATTAACTAACATTCCAACTATTACGAAGATCATTTGTTTACCATAAAGTTGGAAAAATTATCGATCACGCGCCCTGGTCAGCCAATCGGATAGCTCGCCCCACTGACGTCGTATGGGTGATTTCGGTCATATGGGTAGGGGCGGCTTAAAATTCCGCCGAGCAGTGTGCTGCGATCGGCAGCGATGTGCATCTTTAAAACCTTATAATTAATTACACGCTTTACGCAGAGCACTTAGATGTGTCAAATAATGATCAGAAGGGCCTGCTTTAACGACTCAGTACGTTTGTAGAAAATCGTCAAAAGCGTTTCAGGGTCCCTTTAACGTATTGCGGCGTTGCCTAGGTTGTGCTTATGGGTGCAACAAGCGAGGAGGCTAGGGGAAAAATACTTTTCATCATTCTATCCGGAAGAAGCAACGCGGCTCGCCGAAGCATTTCGCTGCGCACAATCGACCGTGCAAACTTTGAAAATGCGCGAGACACGCGCCTTTGTGAGGAATGTGGCCGTTCATCAGAAGTCACTCATATTTTTTTGGACGATTTGGTGAGAAGCGCGAGCGTCTGCAGGCTTTCTTCGCACCAAATAACGTTCGGCATGGTTGTAGTTGGAAACGTTCACTTAGTGCTACGAAGTCGGGCTTCATGTTGTCTGAGCCTCGCCGTTCGCGCTTCTGGTTCGCCAGGCTTTATTATGATGTTGCGCACATTGCTTGGCGCACTCGTTTCGTTTTATTTTAGTTGCAACCATTGCTGCGCTCAGACACGTAAGTTGCCCTTCATATGTGAGTTCGAACCGCCGTTCAGTGACGCGTATTGCAGACTGAAGTGACGGGCATTGCTAGACTTTTTCTTTCTTTTTTTAGTAGAACTCAGCTGACGAACTCGGGAGTAAAACGGCGGTTCTCGTCGTTTGAGCCCCCCGCTGTTCATACTACTCGTGGTGCAAGTCTAACTTTTATGTAGCGCGCATTGGTGCACGTATTCGTATTTGCGGGATTATTACCAACGTCGGCAGTTACTGTGCCTGGGCACAGTAACGGCAGCTATATCTTGAGTATGCCGTATCTGCGCGTATAATAAATCACAATGCAGGCATCCGCTAAACACAGCCGAAATTATATTGGGTTCGAAGATGTGCAAATCTAAGCTACCTGAAACATCTTTAACGCGGACAGGTCGGCTAAAAGAAACCTCTAACGAAGGGGCGCGCAATGACCCAGACCATTTTCGACGTTGCTAAAATCGTTATGGCCGTGCACATGGCGGGCTGACATAGCAACAGCTCTTAATTTCGAAATTATTTGGGAAATGTCATGGTGTATATTTTCTTCCGTGCCCTGTATTATTTCTCAAAGAGGCGTGCCATACACAATCGTAGTTTATTCATCTTAGCATCACTTCACCGAATACCAATGTGAACGCCCAGTCCTTCGGAATTACGGCATCAAGAAATTAAGGCCAGATACATTACCCACCCTTTTTGTAGTACGAGCAAACGCGCCTTTGACAGAATGTATCATGGAAGTAGTACACCGTGCACCATCGGTTCATATAATGCCTAGACCCCACGTCTGTATTTTTAAAAAGTAAAAGGTAAAGATCCACATACAAAGCGTACGTTGTTCCAATTTCACTTGCGGGCGTTGAAGTTCAAATGAAGCTGATAACAAGGCGCCGCTCGAGAAAGAACACTCCGTTAGCTCACTTGCGCGCACCCGTCCACCGTTGACGCCTTAATCGAAGCGATCGCAGCGAAAGGAGCTTCGACACAGCAGTGCAACGTGGGTACCAGCAGTTATTGTAGTAACTCATTCATGAACCTCTCCTGTCACAAACGCAACAACCAAATCCTTCAGACGCGCAGTGCAATGCGCGCCAAAGGGGGCGAAGGTTGGGAGCGTCTGCTAGCTGGACCCGACCTAGGTGGCGCCACTGTCTGCGGCCGGGTGTAGCCGAGAGAAGGAGCGCCGTTGTAGGCGGAGGAGAGAGATGTCATTACATTTAGGAACTTTAGAGATGGATGGATGTTATGAACGTCACCTTTGTAACGGCGTGGTGGGTGGCGCCACCAAGCACATGCAGTTATACTGCCTAATGTCCCCTACCTAGGTTTAAAAAAAACCACGATGAACTCCCACAACCAAATTTTCTTACCTCACATTGTGAACTTTGCTTTTGTACGTCTGCGTTTTTTGTTGCTTACCTAGTTCCACCAATTTCCAGTCCCTATTGCGGACATGTTCACTTTTCCCCTGCTCTCGCTGAACCCAAGGGCTTCAAGCAGGCCAGTGCTGCCTAAATCGAACACTGGGCAGATGTCTTCACATTGTAATAAAACATGCTCCATCGTTTCCCTAGGTTCACGGCAGCAAGCACATGCTTCTTCCTTCTTATATCTTGCTTTATAAGTAGGTGCATATTCTAAGGGATCCCGGTCTCGCTTCGAAAAGTAATGTGATTCCGTTTGAGTTATCATAAATTGCTTCTTTCCAACTTTCGCTTTTTCTTCTTAAGTAGTTACTCATGGCAGGTCTCGTTTCCATTGCCGCCACCCATGAGATTATTTGAACCTCTCTGACCTTCCGCTTGACGTTCTTTGTTGCTGCGTTACTTACCCTTCAGGCCGCATATTGCTGGTAAACTCCTATTTCTTTTCCTCCACTGTGAATCAATGTTTTTTTTTTTCTGTACAGATAGCTCAACACTCTCCCAGCCCATATACTTTCTTCCATATTCCTGAGTCCTTCATAATCAATTTTAATCTGAGCTTCCCCCGCTTCAAAACCACTCCAGCCGATATCACCCTGCACAGCTTCATTTATAGTCTTCCCGTGTGCGCCCAATGCGAGGCGTCCCACTGACCTTTGTTTCCCATAGAGTCCTGCTTGTACTCACGATTTCAGGCAAACAACCGCATTTCCAAACGTGAGTCCTGAAACCATTACACCTTTCCACATACCCTGGAGCACCTCGTACCTATTGTATCCCTATAGCTTCCTGCGCTTCATTGTGGCTGTATTTGTCTTCCCCTGTACTGTTATTGTTTTTTCCTATGCTTGCATATATCTATCACCTTCGTGTATCCGTGTACGATGGTATTTACTGGTCCTGTATTGCCACTGTCTGTTCATTGCATTTATTGAATACCACAACCCCTGATTTTCTAACACTAAATTTCAAACCTAAATTCTCGCCTTCCTGTCCATAGATATTTGCCAGACGTTGCAAGTCACTCTGCTTGTTAGCTAGCCACACATGTCGTCCGCATAAAATAAACTTGGAAGTTGCTGCTCTACCAGTGTACCCTCCTGTTTGTATAAGAGATTAAGCTCGATATTACGTCCTTCTAGCACTCTCTCCGTCCTCACCAAGTACATCATAAACAGCAGTGGGGATAAATGGCACCCCTGCGTGAGTCCCTTGTTGATATCAACTTTCTCATCGCTCCTCATCCCTTCCCATTCAACGCAAACGGCTTTTTCTAGGTAAATCTCTCTCAAAGCTGGAGACAATCGCCACCTAAGCCTTCCCCTTCCCGAATATTCCACAAGATGTTGCGGTCTACGTTGTCATACGCTCCTGTAATGTCTAAGAAAGTCACATATAACGCTCCGCTTTCTCCGCTTGATATTTGAATACACTGAGTAAGAACAAATATGTTATCATCCAAACGCCTACCTATACTGAAGCCATTCTGAAGTTCTCCCAAAATGCCATTATTCTCTGTCCATGCTTGCAGGTTTAATTTGATTGCCTGCATTGCTAGCCTGTATATTACGGATGTAATGGTCAGCGGTCTATACGAGTGAATTCTATCTTTCTCCCCCTTACCTTTATAAATTAAATTCATTCTAGTTTGTCGCCAACTGTCTGGTATTGGTCAATCTTTTGAAGTTTTTTCATGCTCTCACCATAGCTTCCTTTTTGGTCCTAGTTTATTAATCAACCTAACGGGAACCTCAAATAGCTGTGTGGCTGTGCGCTTAGGAATTTTCTCTTTGGCTTTCTTCCATGCAGTTGAAAATTGTCAGCACCCGCTCCTTTTCTATATGGTTCTCTTTCACGCTCTTTTTTCTCTTCAAATACAACCTCGGGATTGCCTTAGAAAGATTCGGCTGTTAGTTTTCGGGTGTAATTTAATGCCGTTTCCCCTTCCAGTTTATTTCCGTGTTCGTTTAGGATATGTTGTTGTATTGTTGTTGAATTCCTGTTTCATAGTTTTATGTGGTCCCGAAATATTGTTGGTGCGGCCCTCTTTTTCTTAGGTATTTCTCACTACCAACGTTCACTTTCACCTTCTATATTTGCTTGCACCAGTATTTGAACCACAGACTTCTTTTCCCGGTATATTTCCCATGTACTGGCTACTACATCCTGAGGCAACTGCGGCTTTGCCTGCCTGTGGTCTCGGGATGCTTTTCATCGTTCGGCAATCACTTCTCGTATCTGCCTGTTCCATCAGCCTTTCGGTTTCTTTTTTCCTTTCCAACGAACATGTAGTTTCTCTTTCGGTATTTCTGTCGTTATTACACTTAGTAGGTCACTATATTCCAACTCTCGGCGATTTGCTCTCTTTCCCAACTACATATCCAATTTTCAAAATGATGCGTTTCTGGTCACTCCCTGTGCTGCTATACCCTCCCTCGTCAATGACACTTTCTTTCAACGTATTATGAATTCATTCGGTCATCAGACAGTAATCAATGGTCAAATTGCCGGTTTCCCACTTCTCACGTGATCTGCCATTCACACTTAAGCCCTGTATTCACGATGACGAGGTTATGTTGCTCACGAAGGTCTAGCATTGACTACCCGTTGTTGTCTGTATAGCCATCGAAATCCAGAATGCGGGCATTCTTGTCACTTAATAGGGTAATTTCGGCATCATTCCCGAAAGCCTTAATATCAGCACTTATGCATTCCACAAACTCTATATTCTTCTCTGTGCTATTGTTTACTGTCCATATATACGAAACGCCCAGCCAAGTTTTTTTCCACTCATTGTTTCTGACCACCAAAGGTGCTCTTGACATCATCAATTTACTCTTTACCGTTTGGCTCCCTGATGGCTGAGCATTCCGACTCCCTCGCCCTTTCTTTCCCACTCAGTTCCGTTGCACCCTTCCCAAGCATAATTCTCAAGAGCTGAGCGCTTCGCTATGCGCCACCTGTCGGACAAGGTTGGACTTAATTGAAAAAAATCAGCAACGTCGTTTCAGGCTCTCGATCGCCGCCATTCGCTTCAAATCGTCGCCAAACGGCCTCGCGGCTGCAACCTCTACCAGAATACAGAGGTCCTCTTCAGTGGTGAAACACCTCCGAGGCTTTTTCGCCTGCAGGCGAGCCAGCGCCGCGTCTGCAGACGAGGCCGAAGACATGGCGCTGTTCGTGCGGGTGGACCCTGATCCGCTGCGCTCGCTCCGCTGGGGAGATGAGCCAGCGGCCCGCTCCTGAAACACGCTGGCCGCCCCATGCACCCACTGGCGTCTCGGCTGGCCTGCTGGCCCGTAAACCCGCTGAGCTACAACTTTCTATTGTGTCACTTCTGCAACGAAAGTGAATCGCTAGAACATTTCTTTTTAGCATGTCGTCGTTTATAAAGTTCAAAGAAAACTATTGCTGCAAGAACCATAGCGCAAACTTCGCTTGTCGTTGGCTCTCACAGTGGTCTTCTCCTGTAGTGCTACCGAACTGGGTTTTACCTACGCGAATGTTTCTGACACCTTCTGCAATTTTCGGCGCGAGACAATAAGAATTCGACGCAAAAGTTTTCCGTTCCATTTTTGTTTTGCAATTCAAATTTACTATTGTGCACTATGTAGAGACAGTAGAGTTTACATATATATCGCATACACATTAATTCACACATGTTACTATTACCAGATTTTATTGAAATCATATTCCTCAAAATTAGTATTCTTATTTTTTTAACCCTTTCACCGCCCGATTTATGGCTGATACGCCAGAGTGGGTTACGCGAGATCATTGAGGAAAGGCAACATTATACCGGTCAGTGGTCCTGGAAGTGTATATAGAAGTGGGGGTGGGGGAGACGGAGGGGGAGATGCGCTACTAATTTCACCCTTGCATACTTTTTGTTGTTCTTGCCATAAAAAGCGAGTCTTAATTTACTGGATTAGAGTGGTTCCATCCTGAGAAATGGGCGTGAGAACCACTAACCCTTCTAAGCCACATAGCAACACAACATACAGTACGCTCGCGCGCCAGCTTAAACATGGCTATCCACCAATGCGAAGCCACCTTCGTCATCTGATCATTTTTGACAACGGAGAAAAGCGACCACGACACAAAATTCCAGATTAGCGCGTGAGGAAATCTATTTCCTTTGCACTGAGGGAGATTGATGGCATGCTCACGCACATACTTCCCAAAGGTGCAATCTCAGCGGCTTCGATTATTTCTCCAGTCACTTGGCGGCCATATTTGCTCACAATCTTGCATTTCTTAAAGAATGGCTGACATCCGCAATCTCTACAATGTATCCCAAGGTGTCCGGTGACTGCTTTCGAAACGTTATAGTCATGCTCCTTTAATATTTCATTCAAACATCTTCCAGTCTGTCCGATATACCTTCTGCCGCACTGAAGTGGAATAGAATATACCACTCCCTTAGTGAAATCGACGAACTATTGTCTGTGTTGTGTTTCACAGCCTCGTTTCTGTGTGGCACCTGGGTTTACCTTTGCACGCATGCTCAGTAATTTTTCCAGTGCGGAAAACACCACTGTTACATCGCATCTCTTACCAATTTTCTTAACTCGGTGCGCGATCGATTGGATGTCCGGAATCACCACCATCTTTTCTCGTGTGATTGGGCTGCAATCCTCCTTCCCAGATAATGGTGCCCTGGTTCCGATTTCCTTGAGCAAACATTGTGCCAGAGATACTAAACGAATAACCTGCCCCCGTGAGCCTGCAGGTTAATATCACTGGGAGTTGACGACCGCTTTTTAATAAAAATTCTGAGCAAGTTATTGCTTTCCTGCGAGAAAATTGTGACAAGGGGTATTTGGCTTACTTTTTTGATGTCAAAGACTTATGCTACTCTATTCCTCACCAAGTGCTCTTGCTGTGCATTGAACAATGTATTGACAATTACGGAAACGTTGCCTTTCAAAATGATTCACAGATGCATGTTGAAGCGTTTTTAGAGTTGTTGTCCTTGCATTTAGGATCCACCTACGTGTCTTGGAATGGAAACATTTTTCTTCAGAAACAAGGAATATATATAGGTTCGTCTATCGCACCGATTTTGCGCGACTTGTTCCTAGCCAACATTGACAGAACCCTAGCGGTGCGCCTCATAGATTGACGGGTGTCTCGTGTGTTCAGGTTGTAGTGGAATTTATTAAGTTTTATTAATTTATAATTAGGTTTTATTAATTATCATGTTAAAAACATGACTCAATCGCCGTTGACGCACCTAAAATGAATGTTCAGAGAGAGGCTGGAGCCATTGGTGATCACAAGTGAAGAGCCAGACGGTGGATCAATTAGGTTTCTTGACTGAAAAATAAGTCTGGGCTCCAGTCATTGCTCTTGGCAATACGAACCGCGCGCAAATAAGCCTCTTTTGCCTTTCGAATCTGCGCATTCGAAAGTCGTAAAACGAGCCATAGTTAAGTCATGTGACAGAAACGCGTTGCAAAAGTCGTGCCATTACAGCATTGCTGACAGCTTTCGGGAGCAAACGCGCAGGCTCACGGGAGCAGGTTATCCGTCCCATGTACTAGCATCTGTGGCACAATGTTTGCTCAAGGAAATCGGAACCAGGGCACCATTGTGGTGATGCCGTACATCCATTCGGTCGCGCACCGAGTTACGAAATTTGGTAAGAGATGCGATGTAAAAGTGCTGTTTTCCGCACTGGAAAAATTGCTGAGCATGCGTACAAATGTAAACCCAGGTGCCACACAGAAACGAGGCTGTGAGACACAACACAGAGAAAACTTCGTCGACTGCACTAAGGGAGTGGTATATTCTATTCCACTTCAGTGCGGCAGAAAGTATATCGGACAGACTGGAAGATGTTTGAATGAAATATTAAAGGAGCATGACTATACCTTTAAAAAGCAGTCACCGGACAACTTGGGATACATTGTAGAAATTGCGGATGTCGGCCATTCTTTAAGAAATGCAAGATTGTGAGCAAAGATGGCAGCCAAATGACGCGAGAAATAATCGAAGCCGCTGAAATTGCACGTTCGGAAGTGTGTGCGTGAGCATGCCATCAATTTCCCTCAGTGCAAAGGAAATAGATTTCCTCACGCGCTAATCTGGAATTTTGTATCGTGGTCCCTTTTTTGCGAAGTCAAAAATGATCAGATGACAAAGCTGCCTTGGCATCGGTGGATAGCCATGTTTGTAAAAATCTTTTTGTTTTTGTCGTTACCCCCCCCCCCTCCGAGTATCTTCCAGTATTTGTTCCATTGACAAGAGAATAAAACGATAGTTGCAAGTAGCGCTCTGTGGTGGTGTGTTTCTCTTCTGTGTGTGTCGTCCAAATGTTGCGCAATCGACCCTCTAATATGCTATACCAACATGCCCAGTCCTCAACCTTGGCAAGATACTAACAGTACCTTTGAAGCATGTATCTTCTTTAATATGTGACCTCTTGTGTTACGGCGCAAATAGTATGTTAGAAAGCGGAGTGTACCGAGATCAGCTAAAGATAGCTTGCGCATGTCCAGTTTATAATAGTGGGAAAAAGAATGACTTATCTAATAATAGGCCGCTTTCTGTTCTACCCGTTTTATCAAAAGGCTTTGAAGGTGTCATTAATACTCGCCTCGTAAATGTTTTCCAAAAGTGCAACGTTATTACTTCCTCGCACTATGGATTCCTGACAAACAAGTCATCAGAGCAGGCATCGTTATCACTAAAAGACAAATTATTAGGAACATTGAAATGAAACACTTCCCTTTGGGCCTCTTCCTAGATTTCCGAAAGCCATTCGATTGCGGTTATCACAACGCCCTGCTACGCAAGCTTAACAGTTATCGCAGACGTGGTATTGCATCTGACTTGCTAAAGAGCTACTTAAATAACAGATTGCAGTATGTTCAGGTTAATGGCATACCCTCAGAGAAACTGGCAATTCAGCATGGTGTTCCTCAAGGATCAATATTAGGACCGGTATTATTCTGAGTATTCACAAATGATATCGCTAACATATCCGAATTGCCTAATCTGGCCATATACGCTCACGATACGAGTATATTTTTTTCATCCGACTCCTTCTCTCAAATGGAGTCTACGGCAAATGCATATTTAAGAAAGCTACATAACTGGTTACTGACCAATAGGCTAAGCCTTCATTTATCAATGACAAACTACATTATTTTTAATCCTATTACTGCAGTAGAAAACATAACTCTGAAAGTTGTCTGCGAGCATACTGAATTAAAGCGAGTTTCAAACCAGGAAATTTTTGGTGTTTGTTTCAATGAGGAACTTTCTAGGAATTTTCACGCCACCAAATTAATGTCTGATCGAAGTAGAACAGTCGGTTGTTTGAATAAGATATCTCATTCGTTGAACCCCTGCATAAATATATCCATGTATTACGCACTCCTGTACCGGAGGTTATCATGCTGTATTTTTGTTCGGGGAACTACGACGTCCGGCAATTACCATAAACTAATTTCAATTCAGAAACGCGGTTTGCGTGCTATTGAAGAGTTTCAATGCAGACCTTCAGATTTATCATCGTCGCCGCTATTTCAGAATTATGTCATCCTTAACGTAAAAGATGTATATAATTTCTTTGTACTTAAGTACACCCATCGTGATAAATTGTCCTTTTCTTGTCCAGATAATTCCAGCAGCCGATATGATTTCTGGACGAAACGTAAACTTGTTCCAATAGCACGCACCAATTACGGCAAGCAAACACTAAGCTACCAAATACCCACAGTAACAAATAAATTTCCCTTTGAAAGTGAATATTACCTTCCACAAAACGTTTTAAATCTAGAATTAAAAACGCCTATTGCAACAAACGGGATTAGATATTCATTTAGACGACAGACTTTGTATTTATTTGTATTTTAGAGCGCAGCTCTTTGGCGTCCGTTCCTGGGTTTCGCGTCGTCGTCGGCGTTGTCGTCGGCCTCGTAACCAGCTCCGCCCCCCTTTCATCCCCCAGCGCTAGCAGCGACCGACTGATACCGCTGGATGCCGCTGACGCCGCTAGAGAGTCGAGATAACGTGACTGCATAGAACACCGTCGCCGCCATGCAGAAAGAGGAGGAAAGGGTCCCCCCCCCCTGTTCTTGTGTGGCGGATAGGGTGCTCTTCAGTTGCCGACGTGCCGGTTATTTCACGTAGGCCCCGGCACGTCGACGAATACGTGACCACCTTCCCACGGCTAGACCTGGTTCTTAGCGCTGCGGAAGCGAGGGTATCATATTGTTTGTGTCGGCATCGGCGGCGTTGTCCCTGAAACCAACTACGCAGCTGGGGTTGACTCACTATCGGCGTCAGCGGCATCAGTCAGTCGCTGCTATCTCTTCCCTCCTCCCTTTATCGTGTTGTCCGCTTGCTGCGCGCGCTTCTGCCCCCATCGTTTGCCGCTGGGTGTACACGCCGCCCCCCTCCCCCCTCTTCCTGCGAGTCTCCGGTTGTCAAAGCGCCGGCTCGAACTTAATTCCTTTCTTCGCTCCTCCTCCAATGCAACCCCTGTGCGGTGGCAATCAGAGAGCCAGATCGGTGGCGGCGGATCTGTATATGTGCACCGCCCGAGCCGAAATTGCCGCTGCCGTTCGCCCTGTGTGGTGGCAATCAGAGAGCCAGATCGGTGGCGGCGGATCTGTATATGTGCACCGCCCGAGCCGAAATTGCCGCTGCCGTTCGCCACTGCGAAATTATCTGCCAGTTCTTTCTGAGCCATGAGCGAGACGACCGATGAAAGTCCTCCGTCTGCTGCTGCTGCTGCTGCTGCTGCCAAACGAGCTGCCAGAGCAGAGGCCCAGCGCCGTCGCCGTCAGAATCCAGAGGTGCGTGCCGCCGAAGCAGAAGCTTACCGTCGCCGCCGTCGAGATGATCCAGGAGTACGGGAAATATAAAAAAAAAATTCTGTGATAGCGCATACATGTGTTGCTCGATTTCTTTGCCTCAATCTATCGAAAAGGTGAAACAGCTTATTTGCTGCGCTCAAATTTCGCATTAGGAAGTAACGTAATCGTCGGTAATTTTTTTTTACTACTTTTGAGATGTCTTTCTTTTACGCACATGTTGCAAGCTTTCGTGATATTGTTTCTGTGTTTTATCAGTGACATTTCTGTTTCTAAAAAAAAGTTATGTAACTTTATACCGCTCATACGATAAGTTGTGTATGCGATTTAGTTGTTATCTTCTTGTAAAAATTTCATGCATGTTAACTTACTGCGTCATGCTTTTTTACAACACATGAAAAATTCATTGTGAATTTGTTGTAAAGTGCTCGTGCACAATGCCAGCAGTTCTACGGGTGACCAGGACCTTGACAGGCTCTTGCCTTTTGTCTTGGCGCCGCGTTTTCGTTTAACATAACTAAACTCACTCTTACTTTCAATGCAGGCCTCGTCTTCTGCTGAAGTGTTTTCTTGCAACGAAAGGCTAGCAACTGGAACTAAGACTTCAAACGGTGCACACGACTCCACCCGGAGTTGCAGTTGTTTGAAAACGTGTTTGGCCAGGCCTGTCAAGAATACCGAAAAATCCTGCAGCCGATCCGAAGCAACCGTCAAGATAGTGAGCGAAGTGATTCACTATGCGACAACCGTCAGCCGTTGTTGAGCTAATCTATGGACTCCCGCGTGCAGCGTGGGAATCAATATTCCAACTCTTGGACGGCGCCTCCCGCCTCGCTCTCAGCAAGGCAGCAACTGAGCTTAAAGGAGTCGCTGACTGCAAGCGGGTCGTCAAGACCGTAGAGTTCACTTCCGACACGGATGAGTGGACGCTTGATTTATACCGCAAGAAGGTAAACACGAAGGATGTCCGGAAAGTGAGGTTCACCAGCTGCCTCGCGCTGCCGTCTGAGGTTCTCCTAGGATTTCTTGCCAGCTGTGAGAATATAGAGGAACTGTGCGTTCTGAACTGCGTTGTCGAGCCTCCGGCGCTTTTTCCGAATGCTCTCACAGAGGCTCAAGAAGGTGAAGCAGCTAGAATGGTCTCTCTACGAGGACTGCCACTACGAGTCGTGGCTGGAGAAAGACGCTGTGGCGGTAACAAGCAAGCAATGCCAGCCACAGACACCGATGCTACAATCCATGTACGTCGAAGTTGTAGCGACGCCGCTGACAGCCTACTTCTTGGAGGGCGTCCTGAATGAGTGCCAGGATCTTCGCAGTCTGCACATTCACGTCCTACGTAAGGACGCTTTAGGAATTCCGATGGGCGACGCCAATATCAGGCTGCAGACGCCCAGGCCCGGTCTGCGCAGCTTCCTTTACACTTGCGAGCGAGTACCTTCGCCCACTTTCCGGCTCTCACCCCGAAGCCTCGTACAGCTTTGTCCGATTTGACGACGTTCAGAAGCAGAGGACCTTGCTTCAGGGAGTACGCCGCGCTGTCGTGGCGGTGGAAGCCGACTCGCAAGTCGCCTGCCGCTTCCTCGGAGCTGCAAATCATCCGGAGTACTGGAACGATATCAGGTCCCTCTCACTAGTCTTGCTGCCCCCGCCGCAACAGGTCCGGCACAGGCGATATCTGAGAGCTGCTCCCGACATCCTGAATCCGATGCGGAAGTTCTTCCGAACGTGCCTCGCCAACATCTCCGAGCTCAGCCTCACGAAGAGCCACTTCTCGCTCGTCTGCAAGTTCTGCTCAGTCGTGGGCCCTGCGCTGTCTCAGCTGCGCTCGCTGTCACTCCCACCATGTGCCGTGAATAGAGAAGACTCGCTTGAGAGTCTGGCGCGAAACTGCCGCTTCCTCGAGGAGCTGGACGTCAGCAACGACGAGACTCCTCCATGCGCCGCCTGCAAAGTGCCTTTGATGTTCAAAGAGCGTGACTTCGAGTGCCTGCACAGGCAGACTAGGCTGTGGCGGCTGAGCATCACTGAGACGGCGAAGATCTTGTGCCTCAAGTTCCTTCTTGGGTGCCGAATCACCGACCTTCGCTTCAGCCTAGATAGCCTGGTGAGAGAGGCCGGCTCTGTCGTCTACGTCCAGCCTAGAAATCTCTTCTCCGCCAACGATCGGCTCTCGACGCTGACCATACAAGCACGCCACCTGGAGCTCGGGCAGAGCACTTTCTTCACAGCTAGTCTCACTGCTGCTAAGAGTCTGCGCAGTTTGTGCCTGCTGACCGGAACTCAGGTGGTTGATTCCGCGGTGTCGAATTTGATCGCCCTCATGGTGAAAGAGTTGCCACTGCTGCAATTGGTTCACGTGCACTACCTGGCCTCCAGCTCTTCGCTGAAGACTATGTCGTGGATCAACCAGCAACACGCAGTTGTGAACACTCTGCCTAATGGCAAGAGGTTTTCGTAGCCAAGGCCAGGTCTTGACCGACAGCCCCTGTCTGGGCCGCTACTGCTGTGCCACTTCATACATTGGAGTTGCAAGCCGAGGAACCGCTACTGAACAAAACCTTCTCAGCGGCACACAACGACCACTGCCAGTGAGCTGAGCATGGCGTGAAGTTTCAGTGAAATAAATTTCATGGGCACTGCTTTCTCTTTATTTGTGCGTGTGTGTCATTTACTCAGTGCACGTAGCCTTAGGACTTCTGTAATGATTGGGCTTTGCGCATTTTGCGCGAAGCTGCTGTTATTGCGCGTGTGAATGTCCGCTCCGAATGTCTAAGCAAATTCATTGCAAGGACACTTAGCACTCGCATAACAAAATTTAGTGGCGTTTTAAGGGTGTCTTGGGCTTAGGCTAGTCGTTCTTTAAGCGAGTACAGCAAACGGTCTACTCTAGACTAACGGCGAATGCTATCAAACCGTCCACTAACCAAATAAAGAAACGTGTAATGGGGACGTTGTGGATTCGGCTCCCACCGGCGACACGTTAGTTTTTCATCCACTTTCATTTCCCTTTTTTTATTAGCGGCACGCACATCTAGGGACACTTTCTTGTGGACGGTTTGACTTTCTTGAGCAGCACTTCCAGTTCTCCTCCTGAGACGACCGGGGGGGAGGGGGTATTCCCAATATATCAAAAAGAACTAGAAAAAATAATACAGCACAAAATTCATGGGCTTCATTATAGATATCATATGAGAGCATAAGTTTAGTTACAAGGTGAGTTACTGAAGAGTCTGGAACAATTAGAAATCACTCAGACCGCCGGAGTCGAAATTAAAACTAAGTAAGAAAATTACAGAACAACCTACTACAGTGCGAAATTGATGGGTTTGATAATCGACATGATATGAGAGCGTAAAGCTGGAACCGCATAGCACGATTCTCGCTCGACATTTTTCGAGCGACATTTTTTCCAAAGTGTATTTATCAAGCTTCATTTCAAACAGCAAGTTTGCGTGCGCAACTGCGACTATGTACCTTCCGCATCGCGCTACCACGTGCTGCCTTCGACGTGCGCGCCAGCTGTGCGGAGAGAAAAAAAAATCTGCCAAGCAGGTTCCCTCGAGATGCGCAGAGGGCTGGGCCATCAGTTGGTAAAACCAAACTGCCACGTGATTTATCTGGACTCTGATTGGCGGACGCACAGCGTGAGGCTCTTTTTTTCTGCTCCGTGCTGGTGCCATTTCGTGATGGATCATGCTGGGCACGCGTGATTCTGACGCGTGCGTCCCACCATCCGCGCGTCAATCGCGCCATGCGGTTCCGGCTTTATAGATATCGTCACGTGGTATACCGATGCGGAAGAGGGCAGCAAAACTTCGACTGACAAATCGAGGGTTTTATTGGACGAGCGTGTGCACGAAAAAGACGTCACACTCAAAGAACAACGATAGCGCCGAACACATTCGCCGATCGTCGAAAATCTGATCTGCGGGTCAAGCCCAGGGGTGAATCTCCGCATGGCTGCCAGTGGCTGTATTGAAGCAGATGCTCTTTCGACGCTTGCGCCAAGGTCCCCTTCACTTACGGCCCTAGCAGGAGGGCGACACTTTGCTAAAATTGCAGCGCACGCGATTGTTTACGTTGTCATGGCAACATGAACAGCAGCCGCGAACCGCCTCCTCACCCTAGCGCTCTTTGTTTTATGATGACGACCCGCTCTGCTCCCTCTCCAACACCTCCAGCCTTGCCCATACCCCGTGCACTTCACTGTGGCTTTTTTTTTTTTTTGTTGCCTGCCTGCGGCACGTATTTTTTCAATTTCTTATCGCGAGCACGCGCTACCACAGGCATTGCTTGTGAACTGGCGTGCGTTGCGCCGTGAGTTCTTTATACGTTAATGCACACGCAGTCTTGTCCATACTTTGAGTGCGCCAGCGGATGCCAGAACATATATACATTCCACTTCCAACACAACAGACCTTTGGCCTCCTTTTATTGAGTCCCGTTTCCGAAAACAAATATTTTCGCATAACTTGGAATGATACACGCTCAGAAAATAAACAAAATTGAAAATTGCATGACATGTAGATGACTACAAAACAAAACAAAAGTTCACAGACAGTGAAATATAATAATAAAACTCAAGAAAACGCGAAGGCTTCACGTACACACATATAAAAGACTTTTATATATTGCCCTGAAGACCAAAGTGTAGAAAGGCTTCTGATATGCGCACTGATTTTGCACAAAATTGGACGACGTGTATGATATAGTCGTGACGAATAAAGAAAAGGAAAATTCACTGGTAATGGCAAAAATAATGGCACTCGAAATATATAAAATATAGAATAAAATGCTAAGATTGTTTTATTGACAGCCATACCAAAAAAGAAGGAACTTGCTTAAATACCAGCACAAAAGTTTATGAAATGCGTGACATGTTTATTACTACTGAACAAAATGAAAAACACATGGAAAACAAAAATGTTATTGTACTAAAAACTAAAATACACAACATGACATTATGTTGCACTTGGCCACAACTCGAGTAACGGTGACATGGGGGAGGAGAGGGTGGTCTGCTTTTACAGCAGCAAGTAAAAAAAAAAAAACATTCGCAGAAAGGCCTATTCCTCAATCAAAGACCAGGTGAAAGAAACAACCAAAACGACTTTTCTTTCACCACAGATGCAACGTTTAGCAGTAAAATTACGTCACTTAAAGATAGTGAACTTCTGGGCTATTTGGTTATCCCACAAAATAAACGAGTTTTGCGCCAAAACCACACAAACAAGAAAGAGCCCGTGTTGTCTCCTCTCTTTTGTATGTGGTTTTGGCGCGAAACTCGTTTATTCTGTCACCTAAGGCACTACGTCATACCTGCTGAGCGCTCCTTTGTGTAATTAACACGAACTGCAAAAATCTGCATACAGGACACTTCCAATGCTCATGCTTTCAAGAAAAAAAAAGCTTCTCATGCCTACACATGAAGGTTCTTCGCGAGGTTTTCCCATCGGTAATTGCCGAGAAAGTACATAAACACCAACAGTAATTTTTCAGTTGCTTGTACGTTTGTAGAACAGTGACCCACAGGAAAAGCAATGAGAGAGGAATGGAAAGCTGGGCGATTTACTGAAGTTGCAGAATGGGACTTGGCACAGAAATAACACAAGTCATAAGCGCAGGTGACAATGAGGAGGAAAATCTATTTGTCAGCTTTTTTTACTGGTAAGAGGGAAGTGTAGCATAATCAAGGCGCAACGACGTCCGGAGATTCATGCAGCACACACATGCACAGGGCCGTGTTTGTGTACATGCGCCTTCTGATGCCCTTGGCTTTGCGCAGTCGCCTGTTTTCTTTAGGCACCCGTAAGAACCTCGCATGCAGGCTTGTTTTTGAGGTATTATTGCCCCACTGCATGATGCACGAACTGCATGCTGAGAGTCGTGAAACGGGTGAAAAATCGCGGAGCCCGAGCACCTAGCTATTGAGGACGACGAAACTGACGAGCATGCCCACGCCGGTCAAGGCCAGGCACAGCAAATCACGCTTCTCGATGACAGCAGTTAAAGAAACATGAAACTTCAAGCATGCAGCGGGCTAAGCTGGAGCCAAGCCGGCGGGCGCGCGCGGAGGCAGTTGAAGGTGAGGGAGCTGTGAGGGAGGGCAAGAGGAGAGGACTTGAGAGAAGGGGTGAAAAACACGGCATCCTGGATCGGCGCGATCGGATACCATTCGGTGAAACCGGTGAAACGCGATCACACAATAAACAAGCACACCATGTCCATACCCCCCCTCTTAAAGAAGCATCGTCCTGATGCTCTACACATAACAGGAGAGCCAAACTCAAAAGCACACCTACTAAGAAAAGGTAACAAAGGAACAAAGCCCAAATCAACGAAATCCAAAGAAAGACCGAAGTTAAGCAATCATCATCATCATCAGCCTGGTTGCGCCTATTGCAGGGCAATGGCCTCTCCCATACTTCTCCAACTGCGCCGGTCAAGTACTAAATGTGGCCATGTCGTCCCTCCAATCTTCCTAATCTCATCCGCCCACCTAACTTTCTGCCGCCCCCTGCTACGTCTCCCTTCCCTTGGAATCCAGTCCGTAACCCTTAATGACCATCGGTTATCTTCCCTGCTCATTACATATCCTGCCCATGCCCATTTCTTTTCCTTGATTTTAACTAAGATGTCATTAACTCGCGTTTCTTCCCTCACCCAATCAGCTCTTTTCTTATACTTTAACGTTACACCCATCATTCTTCTTTCCATAGCTCGTTGCGTCGTCCTCAATTTAAGTAGAACCTTTTTCGTAAGCCTCCAGGTTTCTGCCCCGTACGTGAGTACTGGTAAGACACAGTTGGTTATACAATTTTCTCTTCAGGGATAATGGCAACCTGCTGTTCATGATCTGAGAATGCCTGCCAAACGCACCCCAGCCCATTCTTATTATTCTGATTATTTCAGTCTCATGATCCGGACCCGCGGTCACTACCTTGCCTAAGTAGATGTATTCCCTTACCACTTCCAGTGCCTCGCTACCTATTGTAAATTGCTGCTCTCTACCGAGACTGTTAAACATTACTTTAGTTTTCTGCAGATTATATTTAGACCCACCCTTCTGCTTTGACTCTCCAGGTCAGTGAGCATGCATTTCAATTTGTCCCCTGTGTCACTAAGCAAGGCAATAGCATCAGCGAATCGCAAGTTACTAAGGAATTCTCCATTAACTCTTATCCCCAATTCTTCCCAATCCAGGTCTCTGAATACCTCCTGTAAACACGCCGTGAATAGCATTGGAGAGATCGTCTCTCCTTGCCTGATGCCTTTCTTTGTTGGGATTTTGTTGCTTTCTTTACGGAAGACTACGCTGGCTGCGGTACGCTCGAGGTCATGAGGCATTGCCTATACAGGGTGGCCAGTTTTTCTAACACATTCTGCCCACCATCCTTCAACAAGTTTGCTGTTACCGGATCCTCCCCTGCATCCTTCCCCCTTTGCATTGCTACCAAGGCTTTCTTTACTTCTTTCGGCGTTACTCGTGGAATTTCAAGTTCCTCTAGACTATTTTCTCTTCCATTATCGTCGTGGGTGCCACTGGTACTGTATAAATCTCTATAGAACTCCTCAGCCACTTGAATTATCTCATCGATATTAGTAATGATAATGCCGGTTTAGTCTCTTAATGCATACATCTGATTATTGCCAATTCCTAGTTTCTTCTTCACTGCTTTTAGGCTTTCTCCGTTCCGGAGAGCATGTTCAATTCTATCCTTATTATACTTCCTTATGTCAGCTGTCTTACGCTTGTTTATTAACTTCGAAATTTCTGCCAGTTCTATTCTAGCTGTAGGGTTCGAGGCTTTCATACATTGCCGTTTCTTGATCAGATCTTTCTTCTCCTGCAATAGCTTACTGGTATCCTGTCTAACGGAGTTACCCCGGACTTCTATTGCACATTCCATAATGATGCCCATAAGATTGACGTTCATTCTTTCAACACTTAGATCCTCTTCCTGAGTTAAAGCCGAATACCTGTTCGGTAGCCTGATCCGGAATACCTATATTTTCCCTCTTACCGCTAACTCATTGATCGGCTTCTTATGTACCAGTTTCTTCTGTTACCTCCTCAAATCTAGGCTATTTCGAGTTCTTACCATGCTATGGTCACTGCAGCGCACCTTCCCGAGCACGTCCACATCTTGTATGATGCCAGGGTTAGCACAGAGTATAAAGTCTATTTCATTTCTAGTGTCGTCTTTCGGGCTCCTCCACGTCCTCTTCAGCAATGCAGCAATGCAATGCAGCAAAGAAGTTCAGCAATGCATAGTTCCAAAACTAGTTAGCGCTGGTAGACCGGTTTAAGTCGCACAGTATGGCCCATTTCAGGTTGTGAGTGGCGGCGCTGTGATTTCCGAAATGCTGTTTTGCTCGACCTCTTAGTCCAGTGCGCCAATGAGTGTGAGGACTTAGCAAGACGCGTAAACGCTTCTTGCTAAGTCCTCATCGGCGTATATGGGTTCAAACCCAAACACGGTCACCAGGTTGGTATTCAACGTAGCGTCGTCGAAGGTTCTAGCGCCAGCTTTCAGTCCTCTGCTGGTTCTTCGTGCGCGGCGGGCAAGCTGTCGGGCTTCTTCGGCGCGCAGGAGATGGGCTATGACGTCTACAGTTTCATCGTCGGTGACGTGCGGCAACATGGTGTTGAGAGTCGTCGTAGGGTTCCTGCCTTAAACAAGCTTGAGCGGCGTGATCTTTGTTGTTTCTTGCACCGCGGTTTTCTTCATGCGCACCATAGGACCATTCATCTACGGGTAATAGGCTGTTGACCACCTGCGGTTTGGCTGGCTGTATTGCAGATTGGCTTGGGTGAGCTATGCTGTAAAGGCCGTTCCTCTATCGGTGATGAGGACTTCTGGGGCACCATGTCGCAGCAGGATGTTGTCGACGAAGAAATTTTCCACTTCGGCTGCGCTACCTTTCGGCGGAACTTTAGTTTCAGCGAAGCGGGTGGGGTAGCCTGTCGACATGACGAACCCCTTCCTTCCGAATGTAGACGTCCGGAAAGATCCTAACAAATCCATCCTAATCTCCTAAAATGGTCGGCAAGGAGGCTCGATCGGCTGTAGCAATCCCGCTGGCCTTGTCGGTAGCGTCTTGCGTCGCTCACAGTCTTTTTTACGGGTAGGTTGTTTTGAAGCGAAAACGAAGACAATCCTTGCCTAAATGCCCGACGGACAACGTCAGTGTTCCCTTCCACAACGGCGGATTTCCCTTCCAAATACTCGACGAGGCCTTTTTGCTGAGGCTCTGCTCGTTGCTGTTCAGTGAAGTCTTCCGTGCTTATTATTTCAATGAAGGCGTCGTCATCCTCGTCGCCTTACGTCCGCGGGTCAATGGGGTCGCGTGATTTGCAGTCGGCATTCTAGTGTTTCCGTCCGAACTTGTAGGTTACAGTGATGACATATTCTTGCAGTTCGAGGCTTCACTGCGCCAGGCGTCCTGAAGGGTCCTTTAAATTCGCTAGCCAACACAACGAGTGATCATCACTGACGACTTTGAATAGCCTGCCATATAGGCAAGGGCGGAATTTCGCTGTAGCCAAAATGATATGGCGATGCATGACTTTCCGGTCGGAGAATAATAGCCATCCGCTCTTCAAAGCGACCGCCTAGCATAAGCTATCACCCATTCCTCTGGACTAGGACGGCACGGAGGCCTAAGCTTCTGGCGTCAGTGTGTATTTCGCTATCGGCGTCATCGTCGAAGTGTGCACGTACCGGTGGCGACTGCATGCGTCGTTTCCCACTTCAACTCAACATCAAATTTGTTAGATGTGTCAGCGGCTCAGCGATGCGTGAAAATCCTTGACAAAGCGCCTGTAGTAGGCACACATGCCAAGGAATCTACGTACTGCCTTCTCGTCGATGGGCTGCTGGAACTTTGCGATGACAGCTGTCTTCTGCGGGTCGGGGCCGACTCCAAACTTGCTGATGACGCGGCCCAGGAACAAAAGCTCATCGTAAATGAAGCGGAACTTTTCTGGCTTCAGAGTGACCCCTGATAACGTGATGAGCTCTAGTACTGTCGCAAGCCCCCTAAAGTGATCGTCGAAATTCCCGACGAAGAAGACGACGTCATCCGAGTACCCAGGACACGTGTGCCACTCGAACCCTGCTAACGCTGTGACCATCGCGCGTTGAAACGTTGCAGGCGCCGAGCACAGACCGAAGGGCAAAACCTTGAACTCATAGAGGCCGTCTGGCGTGATGAAGGTGGTTTTTGTCGCGAAACCTGTCATCGACTTGTATTTGCTAGTAGCCAGTCTTGAGATTCATCGACGAGAAGTATTTTGCCATGCAGAGCCCATCCATTGCGCCTATCCATGGGAGGGGGTATACGCGTCCTTCTTTGCGATCTTGTTCAGTCGACGTTAATCGACGGGGAAACGTAGAGTTCTGTCATTTTTCTTCACCAAGACCACAGGAGATGGCCAGGGGCTTTTCGATGGCTGGATGATGTCGTCACGCAGCATTTCGTCGACTTGTTGCCTTATAGCTTCACGTTTTCGTGTTGAAACTGGGTAAGGGCTCTGGCGGAGCGGTCGAGCGCCCTCTTTGGTTATTATGCGATGCTTTGCAACTGGTGTTTGTCGAATCCTGGATGACGTCTAAAAGCTGTATTTATATCGTCGGGGAAAGCTTCTGAGCTTTCGCTGCTTACTAATAGGGATACTCAGATTTATTTCGAAGCCTGGTTCGGGAACTATGGTCGTGGGGGTAGATGCAGCAGAATCCGAGAGGACAGACGCATTGCTAGATTCCACAATTTCCTTGATGTATTCGATCGTCGTGCCCTTGTTGATGTGCTTGTACTCTTGGCTGAAGTTTGTCAGCACCACTTTCGCTTTCCTTGGGTGCAGTCGAGCGATCCCTCTTGCGATGCAAATTTTACGGTCGAGCAGTTGACGTTGGTCGCCCTTAATGACGCCTTCTACGTCTGCGACTGTTTCACTGCCGACGGAAAGGACAACGCCGGAGCGAGGCGGGAGGGTGACATAGTCAACTACTCTCAGGGCACGCTGACTGGAAGGCTTCTCCTTCGGTATCGCTTGGTCTGTAGACAGCGTTATCTACTTCGACCTCAGGTCGATGATTGCGCCGTATTGCGAAAATTCCTCCTCGCGGGCGCTGTTGATGGACGACTAGAGTGGCAGGGTAGGTGCGGTCATGAGCTGTAATTCTTGCCGGGCAGATTCCCGCGCCGATTGAGATGAGCTCTTTCTTTTCACGCTGTTAGGCCTGCACAGACGATACCGAGGTAAAAAAGAGGTTTGAATTCCACCTTGCAGACGGAAGCACATGTAGCCTTAGCGCTGGTGATGCGTTGACGATGTTCAACGACTTAAAAGCCTAATGATTCATTGGATTATAATTTTCTACTCCGCCATTGTACGGTAGCCAATGACGGTGAGGAGCAAACGCCAACTAGACGCCGAGCAGGCGACGCGGCGCCGGTGAGCACATTCAGAAGGACGTTTGCCGCTTCTGTCGGCTAAGCAAATCTGAAGGAACTGCTGAGAAAAAATGCACTGCGAATCAAACGAAGCCCAACCATTCAAGTAAGCGCTACAAAATTTACAGCGCCGAAACCTTTGTTGTGCATGATGCACTACACCGACGCAGGCGTCCGGCTGCGTGTTCGCACCGACGACCTAGATATAAAGCTGCTTCGGGGCTCCAACGCGGGCGGCGTCTCACTCTATATATATTTTTAAAAAAACCTTTCATTCAAGTGTGCTGCGGCGTTCAGCAGAGCCAAGGCTGCAAGGTTTGGGAACGTATAGGTGCTTGCAGAAAGTGAATACAATTCGTATATCAGCTAGCACACCCCATTTGCGCATTGTTGCGCAAGGACGAACGCTGCAAACGCTTACGGCCAGACTCGAGGTACGCTTGCTGGCGCTTGAAAGGTCGCGGCCGCGCGCCTTGCGTTTGCAGCACCTCGAAATTAGAGAGTTTAGCTCAGCGGGTTAACGCAACGCCTCCTATAAGTATATGCCTGGAACGTCGCTCTCTTTTCCATAGGAAGCTCTCTGCCGAGTTTTGCGACCATGCGCCGCAGGACGGCGCGCGCCACCGTACCGGTCCCCATGACAACCACAGCCGCCGCCGCTGAAAGCTCACGACGCGCCAGCCGCTTGGCTGCCGACGTCGCACCTGGTAGCCGCGCCACCGGCGTGTTTACAAGGGCTGGCCGCAAGAGGCGCCCGCCACCGTACCAAAAGGAGGAAAGTACAGGCGAGGGAAGGGCAGCGCGTTTGCGGCTCACGTTCCAGGCATAGTATATTATAGGAGGCGTTGGTTTACGCTTCGCTCCGCTCGCGGCCTCCACCGTTGCGCCACCGGACCGGCTCGCGAAAAAAGAATTTTAGCCCGGCGGATCACTCACCCTCTCGAGCGCGTGCGTCTAATTGTCGTACAAAAATCCCTCACGTGACCTGATACTAGGTGCCTAGGGACAGGATCGTTTAGGGACTTTTGAGAAGGCATGATGGTTGCGCCGAGCGACGCCGTGGTGTGTTCGTTCTCGGCGTGATCGTTCACCGGCTCGCGCGGACCGCGCGTTGTTCAACGTTGCTTATGTGATTGTGCTTGCGTTGCTTGTGTGTTGGTTGTACGTACTTAGCGGGAAAGCCGCGAGTAGTGGTGATGCGATAGTGCGGCTTTCGCCATCTGTGCTTTCGCCTCGGTGAGCTCTGGCAGTACAGAATCAGCGTTGTGTGACCCGTGCTTCCTTGACAATTGAAATGTCGAAGTGGCCTAGCGCCTCGGCAGCGAAGTTCTGCGAACCGCGATGCCGTGGCGTGCGTTGAATCTCCGGCCCACGCCGACCGCTGGTCGTGAGTCTCCGCAGTGGGATCAGTACTTGTTGGCTAAAAGTCGCGCAGTAGTAGTGGTGTGGCATGTCGGCTTTAAGTCTCGGTGAACTCTGGTGGTGTGAGATCCGTATTTCTGAAGAATTCATTGGTGCTGACGATTGAAATATTCAAGTGGCGTAGCGCCACGGCAATGCAATTTGCGAACCGGCGCTGTGCAGCAGCGTCGTCGTGTTCGCCCCTTTTCGGCAGCGTCATCACATCGCACATGCACTTTTACTTGACGGGACTCGTAGGCGGAGGTATTGCACGTGTTTTTCGCCACGACTTACGTAAGTAATATAATGCATAAGGTGGTGTTTGCTCACAACTGTTCACGCGTCCTTGAAATAGGGCAGCGCATGTTTTCAATCGTGTTCAGCGCTAGTGCACTATCCGTCACTTCACGTGATTTACTTTTATCGTGGGCTTTACGACAATTATCGCGTAGTGCTGTGAACATAACGGAGCTTTAGTGATGTCACATGATCTGCCAGAATTCCACGAAATGCAGAGTAGATGTTTAATATTATTCGTACTAAGGGCGCGATAAGCACAGTGAGGTGGAGCCTAATACTGTGCCCTGTAATCTTCAGCTGCATTTGTGCCCGTTTTTCGCGCTCTTAGTTTTAGCAACGGGACGCAGGGTTCGGTGCAAAGTTGGGACCAATGAATGTGTATATACGTCTGCAATAACTTCACCGCAACACATTTGTTACCCTGAACATACTGCCCCGCCCGCTTTACTATAATCTCAGGTGCTCTCGAACTCTCTATTTGCCGGTATTTTTATTTTCACGTGCTGAATGGTCCTACCGCAATACATATATATAGTGAGGTGAAGCTGATTAATGTTGCCAAGTGCTTTGACAGTGTCAGATCTAACAGTTATAGAATGACATGGCCAATACAACAGCTCACACCTTCACTTTAACAATTCTATTAGGACTGTCAAACTAATCTTACAGCACAGAAAAGCAACGTAAACACCTCAAGAGTTGATTAGCAAGTAATACTGGAAAGTTCAAGTCTAGTGACCAAGGGTGTGGTGAAGTGCTTTAAACATTCAACCAACACACCTTAAGTGCTTAAAAATTTCTAGCATATTGATGCAGGCTGATCAGACTTACTTTGATATTGGTTGTTTTACAATGAAAATAATAGTACTGCATAAGAGGACGCAAGCGACTCGTGTGCTGCTTGGTTATGCAAACCACATGGGTGCCAGAAATACCCAAACATGGTGCTTGTTTACACACGCTGCTTGCGTCCACTAATCTAACGCTCTCTAATGTCAGCAGTATAAAGAGAGGCTGTAAAAATATGGCTTTGAATTTCACAACTCCAATTTTGTTTCTTCTGTACTTGTACAACCTATGGTTTTGTGACAGCATCTGCCTAGCTCATTGCCACATTTTGCGACAAAAGCAGTGATGATTCAATCAGAGTTGCCTGTCCTAATATTACTCCAATAATTCTTTAAACAGTTCATTTTTTAAGCACAAAGCATGTGATGCCCAACTAGAAAATTAACCATGCAATAATCTACTAGAAGTGGCTAAAAAATCAGCAGTCTTCTGAAGTCAGCTTGATTTGCAGCTGCTAAAATTGGCTATTATTGAATTAGGGCAAGGAAGAAACGGCTTGAATAAACATATGTCTCATCAGAAAGTTGCGGTGGTGTGCTGCAGGCTAAAAGCCGTTTTGGCATTGGTCTACCTCTGTCCCAAAACCAGGCACCACAGCCAAGGCGACTTCACTTGGCTTTGACAGCTTCAAATTCGCTTTCACAAGCACGTAATACTCAGTCGAGGTGAGCTCAATGCACATCACCCGCACTGGGGATGCAAAGACATACGGCCAAGAGGATGCCACCTTGACGAAGCAGACACCACAGAGTGCACATGGCAAAGATGGAGTCATTTTTCAGATGTTGAGGAATCTTGCCAAAACAAGGAATCAAGCACTATTGCTTGTAATCAATGAAATCTGGAATATTGGAATTCCCCACAGAGTGAAAACACTTGGTCAGGTTGCCACTACCGAAACCAGGCAAGAAACCTGACACCATAGACAACCTTTGATCAGTCTCACTCACATTGACAGTGTGCATATTGACTGAAGGAATGTGCCTCGCGAGGCTGAACCAGCATCTGGGAAAGACAATAGCCTCTTTCTGCATCAAACCATCGTCAATGCCAGCCGCTTTGGAGGAAAGATGTATGGGTTCTTAGTCACAGTCCAACCAAGAAGGATGTTGAGCACAGTCTGCAATGAGGAGGTACTGGTGGCCTTTCGTGAAGCCTGCCCAGTCATTAGTGGTGTGAAAGCCTCTAATGCAACCATATGTTTGAATATGAAGTTATAGTAAACAGCCAAAGACTTTTACCAACTGCACAGGTGGAAATACAGGTAAAACCCGGACCAGCACACTTGGTTGCAGGAGTGATTTGCTGATGAGGTAAGAAGGTGACTTAACAGTTGGTGATAAGGTACACCGAATGCAGGTATGCACAATATGTATACATACTGTTAGGCTGAAACAGATTCATTTTCTCCAAAGCAATATCAAAAGCTCAATTTTGTTTAGGATGCCACTCATGTGCTTTAGGTAAGTGTGGACATCATCATCATCAGTCTGGTTACACCCACTGCATCGCAAAGGCCTCTCCCATACTTCTCCAACTACCCCGGTCATGTACTAATTGTGGCCATGTTGTCCCTACAAATTTCTTAACCTCATCCGCCCACCCAACTTTCTGCCGCCCTCTGCTACGCTTCCCTTCCTAGCAGTGTGGACAGGGTTATATACAGCGGCATAGGCAAATGATACAACTAGATACAGCTGTTATGCGTAATATTTTTTTCTGGACTAAATTCTTCCTCCTTGAACTCATTCGAGATCATTAACTGTAGCACCAAAGTAGTGGAACACTACCAGAACAAAGGCATGTAGCGTACACATCTCAATTCTTCTTATGCCAGTCTTCTTTTTTACACCAATAGCTGCTATGGGCCAACTCCCCTGGTTCTGATGTCTACTGGTGTTGTCACTAATTCCCAAATTTATTGCTAGAATATTGCAGATAAAGTTCTCATTGTGATTCATTCAAACATATGATCAAAAGATTGGCAGTCCACAATTCTACATTTCAGCCACTCTGCTGAAGGTATAGTCGTGGCGAATACCGATCCTGGAGAGTGCGATCTAGCCAACAGGTGCCATGATTGGCTAACACCTGTTCAATGTCTGCGTGCTGTATATAGAGCTGGCGTCCACGCCTTCAAATTCTTACTCATCACTTTCCCCACTTGTGAAGGCAGTACTATGTTAATTTTTCTTCTTACATGTAATGACAGTGATTGGGTGCATCTGCTTTATTAATCTTCTAGTGCTTGGCTTCTCAGATTTGCTGGATGGGGCTGGTTGATGGGGCAGAGCGCGAGACCTAGCAATGGGTAGCTCAAATATAGCTTTGAGAAAACCAAATTAATTCAGCAGTAAGAAGCTAAAGGGTTGTTTTTCTGGAGACCAGAGACCAAGTCTGGATGTGAAAGAGGAGGAAGAAAACTAGTCTTTCCACTTCAACACTGGGAGGCACAACTCCCACTTATTTTACTTTAAAGGAGATTACTGACTTGCACTGGCAAGTGTTCACTTCAACAAACACCGAATGAAGCAAGCTTCCTGCGCATATTTCACCATTTATTGCATCACTTTCACAGTATGAGTGGAACTCCAATTTTCGTTATGCCACAACTTGCCCAATCTTGTGTTTTGCAGTAGGATTTTAGCAGTGCTATTAAGGCACTTACATATTCGTGAATAGTAGTAGAGAAAAAAAGTAAGAAAACAGTGGCTCTTCGTGCATCGACTATGCATGCACCTGGTGCTCTCATGTCCATTTTTTCCGCTATCTGCTAAACCGTTCTAAACAAGAAAAGCTCATACACAATTATATTGCAGAGTCAGACAACTAAACCAGTATCCTTGGTAAGCAAGGTTTATTTATTTGGTGACATTTTCTGTGGCCCTGCTATTGGGCTTTCTTTTCATCCTTTTCCGCTGTGCATATTCATTAAGAAGTGACAAGGCAGTTTGACAATTTTAATCATTGAAAGACTTAGCGAAACCTTTTTTGGGTTGTTTTTCCTTGCTTTCAGACTCTGCACATTGCCTTTTAAGGCATGTTTTAAGTGTTTCTTTTTTTTATGGAGAGGGCATGTTAACATCTTTTACACCATGTCAATTATGTGGTGCCATAGTGCATTCTTGGATGGAGTCTTGCCCTTTCATTCAGTAAAATATAATGTTTTTTGTGTCATAGGCCGTTTTACATTTGAGTATGAGTGTAGCATTTCGCTAAGTTTTGCCTCTGTCACCCAAGCTTGCTACCCACTGTTGTTGACATGTGACTTTTGTTCAATAAAAGGAAGTCTGTCACTTATCCTGTGCACTGGTTGTCTTTTTGAATTACGATTTGTTGCCTATATTAGTTCTTTTGTTGTATCTCAGATTAGGAATGGCTATCAAAGTTGACATCATTTAATCATATTGCACACAATGTGGATGATATGTACTTGCAATATATGGCCACCATAAATAGAAGTTAATTCAAGAATAGTGCCTTTGCATGGTGGGGCAGCCATGAATTGTAGCTATAAGTTACCAGCACTGCAAGTAGCACTGTTTGTGCAGAATATAGTTCAACTCTACTACTTTCAAACATCATTGTTTTTATCTGCATTTGTATAGCTCCAGTTCCTGTGAACAACACGCATCTGGCGGAAGAGTGGCTTGCACCTGCAGTGGGGCCCAATGAATAGCCAAATTTCTGCCCGTTTTCATGTTATTAGCATATTAGTTGAGGCAGTCGTTCCTATAGTAAACTGTTTGCGCAGTGTAGAAGCCACTGTGGGTGTCAGGATCTTGTACACATCTTCAGCTTTGCAGGGGACACAGCATCTGGCACATAGTTTGTCACAGGCCATGTTTTTGGGGCAAGTTGGGTTTACTCACTTGCAAAGAGAGAACCAAGCTTGTTGGATATGAATTAAACCGCCTGTACACTCGGTGGCCTTCTTCATTTTGTGCGACATATATGGTTATAGCTACCCTTGCTTTATGCACTTCTTGTCCGGAAGCAGTTTTGCTTTTGAAAAACTCAGGATAGCTTTCAGCAAGCTGGACAGGAATAGCACTGAAAAACCAGCAGATGTTAATTGTTGCACTTGTCATGCGAAGCTTCCTACAGTATGATGAGGACGGAAATTAATGAAGGTGTTCCTCAAGGCCTTCTAGCTTGTCATGAGTTTGGAGCAACGTGATGTATAGCACTTTTCTGATCGCATACTATAGGTTCAGCAGGTGTGGCCATGGTTGAAGTGCAGTGCAAGGTCAAGAAAACAGATATCTATGAGCAGCACACTGGTAAAGGAGACGCTGGGAAAACTAGTGGGAAGCCTGTTGAACATCTAATTGACCAAGTTGCTGGCTTCATCAGGCAAACTGTGATAAAGAGAAAGAAGTCATCAACACATCAGAAGGTTTTTGCGTATAGACACTGCTGAGGTTCTCAGGCACGTCTCTTGTAACACGCCAACAAATCTTAGTGCACAGGCTATGCATGACCAACTACATATGCCTTCTGTTTGGACAAAGAACTGCTCATTGTAATTGATGAAGATGGAGTGGACAAAAAAAAACGGCAGCTCCACTAATCTGGTTTCACTGGTATTAGCAGTGCTTTGTAAGTATGCATCGCCATACTCCCCACTGCCTTCTTGGTTGACATCAGCAAGGACCGGCTTGAGGCAAGGGGTAATAGACATCTTTACAAGCTAAAAATGCATGCATGCATGGAGAGCACGTTGTGTCCAAAAAGTAGGCACTTCACAGGGGCATTGGAGAAAAAACAGATTATTGACAGTGGCCAAAGGCAAGCTTATCTGCTACTAAACACCCAACACTGTTGCCATGTGACACCTCTGAAACAATCCTTCTGAAAGAAGAAATCATCCTTGTGCATCCATAAAGAGGGCGGATAGGCAAAGCCCCTTCAGCAATGCGGCCAGCTTCAAAAGGCCCACTTGGCACATCCTGAATGCTTCCTTCTTAGACTTTGCTGGGTGCAAGCATTCTACTGTCCAAAAGTTGTCATTGAGAGCACTGTTGGTTCGGTGGCAATACAGTTCAGAAGCGATTGCAAGAAACCTTTCTTCCGAGTTGGTCTGGAGGCTCATGGTGCTCACAAAGCGACACCATGAGACAAGCAAGGTGACCGGATGCCTCCAAGCCCTTGTTCGTGTATCACACTGTTCTGTTAGTAACAACCATCAGATCTGAAACCAACAAGCTCAAGTTCAGCACTCGTGTGGTTACTGTGGAGGATCCATAATAGAAAGCACAAAACAGAAAACTGAAGGGAAAGGATAAGGCACCACTTAACACCTAGTATTGCTGCAGCCCACCCCCTTTTATTTTGTCTGGTCATGCTACATTTTTTTCTATATATAGGCATGAACTTATCCTGTGCACAGCTTATTGCAGAGAGCATAGGTGATGTTCCCAATCGGTGTCCGATTTTTATATACACTATATGCTGGCTCAAAGAGACTCGAAACACTGCAATGGAAGCTTCTAATAGAAAAGGTGCCTGGAAGAAAAAAAAGCTGTGCTGCAACCATCTTGGCAACATCTTGTCCCCTTAATAAAAATTGTGCTTCCGTATAAACTTCAGCCCTCCAGTTTAGAGTAAAGTACCAGTGCACTTATGCAAAACGAATCAATTCTCAAAGAGCATGTGCAGTCCAGCCAGAAGCATAGGTATGAATCCGCATTGTGCTCCTGCATTGAAGGTGAATACTGCGTTACAAAATGACGAATGTGCCTTAGTAAGCTTCCCTGCAATATGAATTTGTAATGTACAAAGAATTGTCAATTAAGCTTACCAAGAGCACAGATGCACTTGCAAATTATATCACAATTGAAAATAATGAGCAAACCTATGTGCCCTTTCCACTATTAGTATGCTTTACTGCACAATGCTTATTTCCACCTCTGTATTGCGGTGTAGCAAGCTACGAAAGAAACGTTGCATAATTGAGCTTTTTAAGATTAACTTTTTTGCAATACACCTATGTTCTGCGGTGAAGCCTAAGCAATGTACTGCGTTGAAGCATACTAAAAGTGGAAAGGGGCCACTGTCACTGGACATAAAAAGATAATAATAATAATATTTGGGGTTTTACGTGTCAAAACCACTTTCTGATTATGAGGCACGCCGTAGTGGAGGACTCCGGAAATTTTGACCACCTGGGGTTCTTTAACGTGCACCTAAATCTAAGCACACGGGTGTTTTCGCATTTCGCCCCCATCGAAATGCGGCCGCCGTGGCCGGGATTCGATCCCGCGACCTCGTGCTCAGCAGCCCAACACCATAGCCACTGAGCAACCACGGCGGGTGACATAAAAAAAAAGAAAAAAAAAGAGTTGTTTAATTATACCCTATGATTATACACTCGCGCAACCGCCGCCTCTCAGGTCGCCTGAGTGGACACACTATGCTGGGTGATAGCGGCCCCCTCCCACTTTTAGTATCCTTTACCGCGTAACTAAAATGCACTGCGGCGAAGAAGCAGTACATTTGTATTGAGTGAATAAACAAATGCTTTTTACAACAGTACAGAAATAAACGCGCACCATGCATCAGTCTACCACATGGAAGAGCGTCGCAACAAAAGGTAGCTGATTCACACAGGCTGTGTAGCCCACTTATCAGTCGTAAAGGCTATTCTGGGTAATTCATAATTTCACACACACAGAAATATGTTTATATGTTTACGTTCGTACTCCTTGCGTAATAAGACTTCCAGAACTTCCACAACAGGTAGTAATTTACAACACACAAACGAAAACAACAGATACATATGCCTTGTTTTCAACTCGGTCGTCATGCAAATGAGATATAGCACGGAAAAACGTGAACATGCTGTGTGTTAGCATCGTAAACTTCATACTAGGCAAGGAGCACACCACAATCCCGCGACAGCCGCTAATGAGACCAAAACGGGAGCACATATCTGTGAACGTGCAAATGGAGACCCTAAGCCACTCTGCTCCTCCACCACCCCCCGCTGCACGGCTGAACCACTCGTTTCAAGCACAGCACACCTAACACACATTCAGCACTGAACAGTGGGCGGTCGACGCAGTCGCATTTACATGACTTGTAGCGAGCAGCACATCCCTCGATGTCCGTTAAGCAAAGTCGGACACGGCGACGCCACATCGCGGTTCGCAGAACTTCGCTGCCGATGCGCTAGGCCACTTCGACATTTCAATTGTCAAGCAAGCACGGGTCACAAACGCAGATTCTCTACTGCCAGAGCTCACCGAGGCGAAAGCTGCACTGCCGCACCACCACTACTCGCGGCTTTCCGCCAAGTAACGCAGAACCTACAACCAACACACAAGCAACGCACGTACAATCACATGAGCAATGTTGAACAACGCGGGGTCCAGAGAATGATCACGCCGAGGACGAACACGCCACGGCGTCGCTCGGCGCCAGCATCGCGCCTTCTCAAAAATCCCTAAACGATGCAGTCCCTAGGCACCTAGGATCAGGTCACGTGAGGGATTTTTGTACGACAAATACATAACTTGCATGCACGTCACTTCCGGCAGCTTCCGTGACCGCGTCCGCCATTGCCGAGTACCAACCGAACCGGCAGCCGTACGGACGACTGTGTTTGCGTCTTTCCGTAGTCCTTGCTTTATTCGAAATAATGCCTATATGCGCCATATATGGTTGCCGAACAAGAAGCAAGAGTGCTAAGAGGCCCAGCTGCACTGGCTCGAGCGTAGGATTACACAGTATGCCTAAAATAATAACTCGGCAGTGTGAGAGAACGAGGATTCTCTCCGAAAAGCGCAGGAGCCTCTGGCTTGCTCGTATTAATAGGAGCGACTTGAAGAACCTTGAAAACGTCCGTGTCTGCGGTCGCCACTTCATCACAGGTAAGGAAAAGGCACACCCGCATGCATTTACACACCGGTATAGGCAAGCCATGCCGCTAATTGCGATGCACGCACGCAGTAGATCTCGTCCACTGTTTACGTACGCGGATCTTTCGCTCGCTTCTGTTACTGCACGCTGCACGCCAGGAATTCCTGATTGCTGTTTACGTACGAATTTCGCTTTTTTCGCTGCACGCCAGCAGTTCTTGACTGTCGTTTACGTACGCTGCTCACTTTTTCTGCTCATTCTTAAAACGCTGCCTGTGCAACGTCGTGATGTGCCGTGTAAAAACATGGGTGCTTTCGTGTCGGCAGCTCGAAGTCTCGCCACCCTATGTGATCATTACATTGGGAGGCTTCGCGATGGCTCTAAATATTTGCAGGCAAGCCTTCCAAGTTGATGGATGAGGCAAACCCTGACTGGGCACCAATGCAGCATCTGGGTTACGGAAGTGAAAGACCTTTGACCAACGAAGCGAGGTTCGAGCGATCGAAGAAGCGCAGCCAAAAAAAGAAAGAAAAGGATGCTGTCGAAGCCAGCGTAGCAACGCAACAGTCTCCCGCGGGTATCGAGTTTCCCGAAAGCGGTGCAAGCTCGGAAAATGAGGCAGAATGTCGAATGGAGCTTCCAGTTTCTACTGTGGACTCAGAACCACGCAGACGTAAGTTTGCAACAAAATTTTGTGATACTGCCTACTGTGAATCACTTGAAATTTGGTTTACATTTTTTTCTTCTTTTACAGGTGATATTGGTGTGCAGACAGATTTAACGGGGCACAACATCCAAGCACTTAAGGCAGACAACAAGAGACTTACTTGTGAATTGTGCACCTTAAAAAAGCAAAAAGAATTGCTTGAAGTTACGGAGGAATCTCTGCGTCAAGATGACGCCAAAGTTGCCTTTTACTCGGGAATGATAAACTATTCGGTCTTGCATGCTATATTCCAACTGGTTGAGTCGGCTGTAAAACATACGCCGCAAAATGGGTTGCCAAAGTTTCAAGAGTTCATTATTTTCTTAATGAAACTTAAGTTCAACTTTCCGCACCAGGATCTTGCCTATAGGTTTCACATTTCATGTGCTACCGTTAGCAGAATTTTTGAGAAGTGGCTGGATGCTGCCTTTTCAAGGCTGAGGTCACAAATTGTGTGGCCGTCACGAAATGATATACAAAGGACAATGCCACAAGCGTTTTTTGAATCATTTGGCTCAAAAGTGGCAGTCATAATTGACTGCTTTGAGATCAGAATTGAAAGACCATCATCCTTGCAGCCAAGAAGCGAGACTTGGTCAAACTATAAGAACAGCAACACTGCCAAGTTTTTAATTGGCATCTGTCCACAAGGTGTAATTACATACATTTCTGAAGGTTGGGGAGGCAGAGCTAGTGATAAGCACATAACCGAACATTGTGGCATTTTGGAATATTTGTCACAAGGGGATGTTGTTCTGGCTGACAGAGGTTTTGACATTGCAGGCACTTTAGGGTTGTACTGTGCTAAACTCCATATCCCTGCTTTCACTAGAGGCCAGAAACAACTTACTGCGCTGGATGTAGAAAACACGAGAAAACTGGCCAATGTTCGCATTCATGTAGAACGGGTGATAGGGCTTGTGCGGAACAAATATTTGATAATGAAAGCAGTCCAGCCAATTCACTACGTGGCTAGCAAGGCAGGACACGCATTCACACCACTTGATAAGATTGTAACAGTTTGCTGTGCCCTCATCAACCTTTGTCCATCGGTAGTTCCTGCAAATCCAAAACTGCCCTCGTGAACAGCCTTGCGGACATTCTTGATGTTTACAAGTATGGTTGTATGGGCTTGGGCTAGTTGGTTACGTACAGCAATGGGGGTCATAGCACAAAGAATGTGGTGCATCGCCTTGCCATATCGTGTGGGAAGGTTTACATTGGGCCGTCGGAGAGATGCCTGAATGATAAGTTAAAATAACATAACCAAAAATTGAACCGATGTAGGGATGGTCATGTGTCTGTGCATTGCGGTGATTGTGGGTGTAAACCGTTGTTTAAGAGTGCTCTGTTTTGTATAGGAATGTAGATGAAGTTATATGAGATGTGTTGAAGCTGCATTGATAGCGAGGGCCGCTGATACCTGCATTAGTTCCCCTTCGGTTGCTCTGACGACAAGCAAATTTGCGTTCCTGGAAGCGGCTGGTTTTCATGTGTGGTGATTGGGCCGTATCGGTGTGCGGACCTACAAATACATGTTTTTCTGGGAATAAATACCCAGTTGAAAATTAGTGCTCATCCTTGTTGTCTCGCTCCCATCCGTGTCTCCTGACCCCCATTGCCATTCTTTGCTGATGGCGCATTTTCATTTGTGATTTCACTGAGTAATTGCTTCCATTGTTCTCCCATTGCATTGTAAATAACTGCATGTTGCACAGTAGACAGTTTGCAAAGTTTTACTGAAGGCATTCTTTTACAAGTATGAACTTTTCACAAGTGCTTTTACATTCGCACAAGTATTAACTCAAGCACTTGGTGTGTGCCTACACACATGCATCTTCGAACAAACGTGTGCTTGTAGATATGTGCTGAATCTGATCTGCAGTGCGTGGTCGCAACATGTGCATATTCTCCCTGTAGTTTACTTGTGACACAGCTTCTCTTTTCATAGTCCATTTTCTGATTCCTGTACATTGACAATAAAGTCTGCACTTTTGCTGCTTGCTTATCAAGGAACATTTTGTCGTTTGAATGATCTTTATGTGTGTGTACTTGTTCGTCCACTTAGTTGCAAGTGCCTTTGCACCCCAATTAAGTTTTGACTGCGTTCTTGAGTACAATTGGTCTTTTTACTCTGTGCAATACCATATTGATTGTTTTAGTATTAACCACTCCTGTCCTGACTGCAAAATGGTAGCTTGCAGTATTGTGTAAATAATAACTAAGTTTATAAATAACTTCTTATTCTGAAACTTTTTCAATTTCAGCAAAAGAAAGCTAAAATTATGGGTATTGGACATAAATATGGCATACCAGTTCATATTGGTGCATTTACACACTTAAAGCTATTCTTCATTTAGCAATAGTTGTTTACGTGGATCTAGCTGTACATGCAAAATTCACAGTGTGTAGTCTTGATGGTTGTTGCTGTATACATAACGGGCGACAAGGCTTCACATCACTTAGCTATCCTGTGTTTACACTTGTCGCTGTACTGGCCGCTTCAGGTGTAGTCTTGACAACGTTTGACAAGCAGCTGAATGGTGCTGCAGCTCTGTTGGGGTTTGTAGCTTTCTGTTGGCTATTTCCAGTGGCACAGTCCTCACAAAACCACTGTTTCTGTTTTGGAGCCCTCTTAATACCAAGACAAACATAGTGAAACCAGCCATACTTGCAATTTTGGCCTTCGCATGCCAGCATTTTGCCAGATTCAGGCCCTCCGCAGAAACAGTACGAGGCTTCCTTTTTGCTATTTTGGCTGCTCTCTGTACTTCTCCTGGTGAAATACTGTGCAAGCAGTTCTGGCATGATCACTTGTGTAAAAAATTTCTTTGTAGAGGACAGCATGGAGCTCAAAAAGGTATTGTCCTTGGCCACCCTTTCTATGTACACTGACAATGGGGTCCAAACAACAAAATCGCAATATGTTGTCTCGCATACCGCCATTTGTGTTTGCACTTGAAAGTAGTATGGGTGCGTTCGTTTCAATGTCGGCTTTCCATTCACATTCTCTAGACAAAAATTTGGGTCATTGCTCGCCTCTTGTATTCCTCTCCTGGCCAGTGTGTATGGGCATTTAACCTCAACGACGCCTTTGCCGCAGCATGTGCAACTGATAGAAGCATCTGGTGTCGCTGCAAGGTATGGGTGCTGTGTGCTCAAGTAAACTCCCGGCTTTAAGAGTTCAAAGTTACTATGATGCCGCTTCATTTCAGACATGTAGCTCGTGATTGCGTCACACTCATGCTCCAATCCCCATGTTGTTGATGTGCAGGTGAACTTCTGCTGCTCAGGATAACATATTTTTTTCAAGAGACTTATAGAAGGCTTTTTCAAGCTCGTCGAGCATACACTTTTTGTCACAGAAGCAGTGATTCTGCCAGCACGGTACACAAACCACTTTGGGCAACTTGACTGTCCTCTTGTGGCACTTTCGACGTGGTCCACCATTTCTTCACTGATGTGAAGCTCACTAAGGAAGTCCTCACCCCGTTTAATCAGTGTTTCCAAGTCCTCAGACCGAGCTTCTGCAAATGAGAGATCACGCAGAACACGTGGTTCTAGCATTCTTGGTTTCCCAAACATAGCGCTGTACCTTGGGTGGACCATGAAGACAGCTGGTGTAGCTCCAGCATCAGCAAGACGTGAATGGAACAGTTGTATTGACTCTTCAGTAGGAGCTAGTGGCAGGGCTTGTGGGAGGCACGTTGATGTGATTTCAACACCTTGCTGCAGGTGAATCGAGTCCATTTTTCTCTTCCTCATCTTGGATGACGAGAAATCTATGTCTCTTAGGCGCTTGGGCTGTGTGCCAGAGCAATTGGCTGGGAACCAGGCATTTTTTCTTCCTGTGCATGTTCTCGTTTCTCTTAAGCGCACTGATGTCTCTACAGCAAATAGCACAGCACCAATGTGCGAGCATGCTTCCCCTGCACCTGCCATGCAGGTGCAGTGCGCTGTTATGATGCTGCCATCTGTGTTTGCTAAGCACCACACTTTAAGGTCTGGCTCCCGAAGCCGCTGAGAATGGCTGACCTGAAAAAAAAAAATGTTGCTTAGAATTAGTTTTCAAAAGTTTTGTTTAGTTAATGACCCTATCGCGAAGCTTTATATTGGCGCGTACAACGGTTGCGGCATCTAAATGTGCAACCTGAACTTTACTCTTGGGCACCTAAGAAAAGCTGCACCACGTTTACATTTAACTGCTCTGTGCACAAAGACTGAACAGAAATAGCTAGTGCGGCAAATCGGCTGCGTCTGAATGGAATCGTAGAATAAAAACGCGATATTTCGCTGTCGTCTACGCTTCCTCGTGCACAAAAATGTGTTTTCATTCGCTGTTGCCTTACCTCGCCGAGTACGATGACGCGCTCCGACTGGAGCCGCATTGCTGCAATGTTCCGCACCCAGCCGCTGATGAAGTAGTTGTGCGCATCCAGCGATTTATACACCTTCATCTGCTGCAAGGTGACGTAGCTGGTTGACAAAACCAGGTAATTGATTATGTCCACCTGCGTTGTAGCTGGCAGCAGCTCCACATCTGCAGTCGCATCCGCGCCGACTCTCAGTGTGTAAGGGTCCACGCCGTCGCAGAGTTTGGTCTTCGTCTCGTATCGTGCCCGCGTAGCGCCGACAAGACCTTCGTAGTACGCAGGGCAAAACTCCGAACACTTTCCTTTTAGCACCGCCACGCTTCAACCGTGGTACACGCCTGTCACAGACGCGTTGTACTTCACAGGCAAAGAGCAAGCGATCCAAACGTGGTACCGAGCAATGGCGGGCGGTCGGTGCAGACGACGGAGGTGACGTCACGTGAAAGTTATGTATAGACGCACGCCTCTCGAGCGGGGCGCTCTGCTTCCCCACCTAGTGGTCCGAATAGGAGTTACTGAGAAATGAATTTGAATTACGCTTGCTTTTATAATGCAAGGAATGTTGAATAAAGATATAATACATGTTCTCAGTACATTATTTGTTAATAATATACTGAGTACTAATGTACGGGTCAGCGCCTCAGTCGCCGTCGTCGATGCAGAACTGCGGTGTTCATGTTCGCGGCTGCCATCTTGCATTTCCCATACACGCCCGCGCGCGCTTACGCACGCTCGCGCGCTGCGTATACCCTCCGCTTGGGAGTGCTTACCAGCGGGCGTAAACGCTGCTCCGTAAAACCGCTGGCCGCCTCAGCGTTGTGCGCATGCGCAGTCGTGTCACCGCTCGCCCGCTCCGCTCCGCTGGCCGTAAACCCGCTGGGCTAAAACTCTCTATTAATAGCGGTTTGAACCTACCACACGCAACCAGCGCGCGTCCACTTGGCTCACATTTGCGTTTTGATAGACAGAGTTTCGTAATTTTGTGACGCAGCCAGAGCACCTATATTTGTCTGGAGAAGAAAGAGATTTAGAATAGCGTCTGTCGCCTTATACGTACATAAACGGAAGCACCTTTGCGGGGCGTTTTGGTGTGCGCCCCTTCAAAACTTTTACAGTTTAACGTAAGGGAAGGCAAACGCAAGGAAAGCGTTATTGAGCGTGATGTTGAAAACTAATTTCGCTCAATGAGAAAATGAAGCAGCCGCGGTACCTTCCATTTCAGATCCAGTGACAGAGCTTGATGCAACACGTATGCGATGACAAGCTGCGCAACCGCCTGCACAGAAATCCTGACGTCGTAATTTGCGCAGGGTTAATTCGCAGCTTGTTGTGCTGATCTCCTCTAGGCTTTGCGGTCATAATCACGTTGTGTGATCACAGTTCCAAAAAAAATGTTCTCTCTTACTTTTTCAGGTGTCGCGCTATAGACATGAGCGAAATTATCATATTACTGCATCTTTGGTAAACATTCCTTAGCCCACAACTTGAGTAAAATCGCGCTTGAAAAACTGTTCCGAAAAGTGTCACTCGGCCAGAAGTGGTGTGCGTTGCTGCTCTTGTCGGCGCTAAGAACAATGCTGCTTTAGGCCCCCTTGATTTATCGTTCGTATCGTGGGCCCCCCGTGTCTAACGATACGAACGTGCAAAGTGGCAACTCAGATGAAACGTTTTCAAGTGGATAGAGTTTTAATTTTCATAAGGATGATTTTATTGAAATTTTTTTCTCTGCGATGAGGTGAAAGCCGACCTATAGGCATTTAAATTTTCGTTATTCTTAAGACCTCTTGTTAATACAAGGTTTCTGTCTTTTACAAGCTCCTAAATTAGTAAGCAAGTTACTCATAATAAATTGCTGTGTTAAATGTGTAAACGCACACGCAAAAAAGATATCCTAATCCATTTCCCAATATTGACTCAATGAAAATGTAGCACGCCTATACCGTCACAGTGTAGTGATGCCGACAATAAGACAGTTCCAAACGAGAAAGTCACGAATCCAACGAAATATAGGGCGAGCTTGCACTGAAGCAAAAATAACAACACTTAAAGCACAACCATCTCTCCGCGCAAATTATTGCTTCCTCTGAACCTGATGTACGTACGGATTATGGCATCCGTTTATTCATCAGATTGGAATGTTCGTACATTGCAGCCAAACTAGGGCGCTCATTTGCGATCGAGAATGTACGCCCGTATTCGCTTCACGCACGCAATCTGATAAGATAACGCTCGCTATTGAATTCGTGACAACATTCTTGGTGTTCGAAATACATGCAGGCGCGTCTGAAGCTAACCGATGACTTTAGAACAGTGGTGAGACGTTGAAGAAGCTCGCCGAAAAAAAATAACAATAATGAGCGGTTGCTTTAAATACTAGCTGAAACATAGTACTCGTGGTAGAAAGGGCCCCAAGGGCTGCACAGCGGCGCCGACATACACAAATTCAAGAGCTAAACAATTTCCATTTACTGGTATTTATCAAACCAGCATTTCGTGGTTCAATGTAGCTCTGTACAACAGCGGCCAGTTCCACCACGGGCACTGTGTCGGAGCTCATATTTCACGTGACTGTACGTATGCCAGCATTAATTGCCCCAAAATCAGGCACGTACCCATGATTTTTTTTTTTGGGAGGGGGGGCCCAATCGTAGGTAACTTTTCTATGCAAATGAGGGTTCGAAGGTTCCTTTACTTGTACAGATGTGAATAGTGCCTATCATTCCCCATAAGGACGCGTAATCTTGCAAGAGAGAATTGAAATAGGCTATATCTCACAGTTACGCCTGTGAGATACACCCCTGCTTTACTTGGAAAACAAGGGACCAGATCAAAGCGACTCGCGCATGAAAGAAGTGCAGGAACAACACTGCCAAGAACTAGTAAAGAAGCGAAAGTGTAAAATGAAGATTTCCGGTAGCGTTTTTTCTATTACCTTTGGAACAATTATATTGAAATATATATTTGCGAATCAATCACAGTTCTTTTGGATCCCTCGTTTACTGCTCTACCAAGTTAAGCGCCAAAACCAACTCGTGTTGTCATTTGGGAAGTTGCGTAACGATGCGTGGCCGCCAGTCCCGTACAACCGCGTAGAGCGCATGCAGGACGCTGCGGTTCTAGACGTACTGCGACCACCGTGGAAGGTTAGAAAAACACCCACATAAGCACCATAGAGAAGTAGCTACGTAAGGCGGCTCCACTGATAACTGTAGAAACGTGATTCAAAAGACACGGAATTATTCTCTACTTCAGGCGGCTTTTTCTCTACTTCCTTTTTAAATAAAAATATGTTGATCCATAAATATTTTCACTAAGGCGGTTAAATTTGTTAATTTTCGCTTTTCTTTCTTCTTTGGCTGTTGCCTTTGCTCTCTCCCTTAGTATCTCGCTTAATTTCTCAACTCCTTGCGACTCTTGTTTCCAGTTGCCAATTTTGCACGAAAAGTGCTGCACAATTAGGGAGAAACCAGACAACGTAACGGATGACATACATGTCGCTTGTGGGTTTAACGCTTTTTGCAGGGTTTTATGATGGACGCTGTATCGCAATATCTTATATTCCATCTTATCTAACCCATATCGCGGGTATATGGTTAGGAAGATCGGCCAGCGTCGCGGCGAGCCATCACTCGAGAAAATAATCTGGCAAAAGGAAAAGTTGAACGCAACTCGCGTTTTCTCCAGCCGCAACTCGTTCCACGAGCGTATAGAGACCAGCTGACTACGAACCGAACCCCTTTCCTTGTACCTGGATCAGTCTATAAAGAAAGAAAATTGAACCAATGAAGCAACAGCGACGCGCGTGATTGTTGAATAGATAGTGCAAGAAATTGTGTTGGGCAATAATAATTCATTTAAAAATAATTAATATAAAAACTAAGCCCTGCCTCCTGAACCTAAGTATTGCAGGCTGCCAAATTAGAAAGATAAATGAAAAGGACCGTAGTCAAATAATTTTGTAATAAAAAGAAGGCGGGGGGGGAGTCTACCACCAGGGAAACCAACGCCAAGGGAACGGATGGTTGCGGGATTTATTGAACATGCTGCACAAACACCATACACATATAGATAGTGACAACTGAACTCATCTCGAGTTAATCGGGCGGGCACCGAATCGATGAGCAAAACTGATCTTCACACCCCAGGAGATGCCGATAACTGCCGCCACCCTAAAGGAGTGAAAAAATTGACGACCATTTCAATCTGTGAAGGTGGAATGACAGCGAAAGCTGACGACAGTCAAAGCTATCAAACGAAAAGCAAAGTGCTTCACCTGCGCCGCGGGTCGGCCCGAAGATAGTGCAATATAGAGCCCACCCGCGGGGGAGGTGAAGCAGGCGTTAAGCACTCCGCATACGTGGGCCCATCAAGAATATTCCGAACGGCGCGTTACAGTTTCCCGAGCCCACTGGGGTACGTGTCATTGAGCTTGGTCCCTTTCTGCACTTTCACCAAGATCAGCCCACATGATGATTTTTTTCTCTTTATGGACGCCGAAAAAACTACGGAAGGTTAATCATATACAGCTTTCGCTGTATACTATAGAAGGCAGCAAAATGCTTGATTTGTCGTTCCTTTAGGAATGTGTGGGAGAAGTGATGGTGTGGGCGGGAGCAGGGTTCCTAATGGATTATCTTAGCTACGACAGAGTTGACACCAGGCACCATAAGCGCCCCGTCAGCGAACGCTTTCTTTCGTCTACAGAAAGTCGGTACTGACTGTAAGAGACACTATTACACATTCCAGAACTGGACGTCTTGGCAAGTGGTGCCTTGCAAAGAAAGGCCAGCGACCACTACCAAGACTTCATCTGGAGTAAGCGACTTCGCGCCATGTTGCGGCGTTTTGAAAATGCGTTTTGCCGGACTAGTCAAGAATAATGAAAAAGCGCACAACTGAACCAAGGCGAACGATAAGGCAGTGATTGAAGCGATTCACTATGACGAAACCATCGCTCGGGACTGAGCTAATCGGCGGCCTCCTCCGTGCAGCGTGGGAATTGATATTCCAACTTTTGGACGGAGGCTCCCGCCACGCTCTCACCGACGCAGCAGCTGACCTCACGGGAGTCGCCAACCGCGAGCGAGTCGTCGGGACCGTAATGTTCACTCCTCGCACGGATGAATGTACGCTTGGTGAATACTGCGAAAAGGTGAACATCAAGAACTTGCGCCAGCTGAGGTTCACTGTCTGCCTCGCTCTGCCCTCCGACGTTCTTCTTGGATTTGTCGCCAGCTGTGAGAACATGGAGGAACTGCGCGTTGTGAACTGCGTCGTCGAGCATCCGACGGATTTACCGCTGCTCTCACAGAGGCTCACAAACGTGAAGATGCTACAGTGGTCACTTTACGAAGACCGCCGCTACGAGTCGTGGCTGAAAAAATACGCCGTGGTGGACACCAGCACGCGTTGCAGGCTGAACACTCTCCAGTCCATGTACGTGGAAGTTGCAGCGACGCTGCTTACAGCCGACTTCTTGGAGGTCGTCTTGAATGATTGCCACGGCCTGCCGAGCTTTCACGCTCACGTCATACGAAAGGACGCCGTAGAGGTGCCTATGGGCGACGCCATTACCAGGATGAAGACACCCAGGCCCGGTCTGCGCACCTTCCAGTACACTTGCGAGCGGGTACCTCCGCCCAATACCGGCTCTTACACGAAGCTTCACCAAGCCTCATACGACTCGAGGACTTGCGAGAGGTGAGCACGTTGCTTCAGAGAGTGCGGCGCGCGGTCATGGCTGTAGAAGCTGACTCGGAAGCCGAAAGCCGCTTCCTCGGAGCAGCGACGCACCCGAGCACTGCAACGACGTCATGTCCCTCTCACTAGCCCTGCTGACGCCGCCGCAACAGGTCCAGCTCGAACGCCTGCACAGCGGTGCTGCCGAATTCCTAAAACCAATGCGGAAGTTCCTCCGAACGCGCCTCGCCAACTTCTCCGAGCTCAGCCTGACGAAGAGCCACTTCTTGCTCGTGTGCAACTTCTGGTCAGTCGTGGGTCCGGCCTTGTCTCAGCTGCGCTCCCTGGCCCTTCCACCGTGCGCCGTGAATTGTGAAGACTCGCTTCGGTTCCTGGAGCGAAGCTTCCGGTTCCACGAGGAGCATGACGTCTGCAACGACGAGACTCTTCCGTGCGCCACCTGCAAAGTGCCTTTGATGTTCACAGAGCGCGACATCAAGTGCCTGCACGGACAGACAAGGCTGCGGCGGTTGAACATTGCTGAGACGGCGCGGATATTGTGCTTCAAGTTCTAATAGGGTGCTGAGTCACCGACCTTCGCTTCAGTCTGAATAGTCTGGTGAGTGACGCCGGCGCTGTCTTCTACTTCGGGCCTTGCCATCTCCTTTGCGCAAATGAGCGGCTCTGTACGCGCACCATAGAAACAGGCCACGTGATGCTTGGGCCTTGCTTAGCTGCTAGACTGACTGCGGCAAAGACTCTGCGCAGATTGTGCCTGCTGACCGGGGGTCAAGCAACGGACAGCGCGGTTGCGAACTTCCTCGCCCGCATGGTGGAAACATTGCCACTACTGCGATTGGTTCACGTGCACTACCTGGCTGCCAGCTCTGCGCTGAAAACCATGTCGTGGATCAGGCAGCACCACGCAGTCGGGTACACTCTGCCAAATGGCAAGAGGCTTCGTTGGCAAGGCCAGCTCTGTGACGACAGTCCCTGCGTGGGCCGCTACTGCTGCGCCTTATCATTCATCAGTGTGGCAAGGCCGAGGAACCGATAATGAAAAGAAAAGAGAAAACCTTCTCCGCAGTACACCGCGACGACAACCCGTTCACCGATCATTGTGTGGATTTGCTTGAGAAATAAATTCCAAAGGCAGCTACTTTCTTTTTGATTTACCATTGACGTAGTTCGCGCAGCCTTCCCACCTTTGCGTAGGTCGCCAAAATAAGCGAACATCCACCGATACTCACTCAACACTATTGCCAACAGAACTTAGCGAGAAGGAAGAGGGGGGAGGGGGGTATGTGCGTGCATTATTAATGGTACGGAAGGAATAGCAAAAACCTTGTGATAATGCCTAACGTTGCAAGGTTTAAGTTGTTGCTTAAGTTTTTCTTGGTAGGATTTTTTCGGACTGATGTTTTAGTGCAAAATTTATATATTAAGACGAAGCCGCTCACACAACACAGGGTTCGTGCACAGTGCAGGAAGAGCGTAGGCAACACCATGTTTTTTTTTTTTTCGCTCGTCAGATTAGGATATTTCATGTGCTTGTTTGTTTACGTAAATTGTCAGGGTGTGCTCCTATAGTGCTGGAAGAGGAGGAGGAGGAGGCACTTTATTATTGCAGAAACCGTTGCGCGGTTTATGCCTGGGTGGTTCCCTCTGACAGGGCTCCACAGGTGATCGCGGCTCGCCGGGCCTGGTCGAGGGTCGCCAGTTGGTTTTCCAGGTCCAGTGCTGGAAAAACATATACGAAGCTGTGAACGCGAGGGTTGCGCCACTAGCGTGTGAAAATAGCGTTCAAAGAAGAAATGCAGAGATAATACGATTTTCTACGTCCTGTTTTCTTTTTCATATCCCCCTTACTAATGTTGCAAAATTTTGCAGCACCCGCGTAGCCTTAACGTATTTATCAAGAAACAATGGACACTTGCAAATATAAATTTAATTGTTGGACTAATTGTGCCAATAAACTACGGCAGGATTAAAAAAACAAATTAAATTCAGGGGTTTTTCGTGCCAAAACTACGATTTGATTATGAGGTGCGCCTGGAACAGATTTCGCTGGAACAAGTACTGAAGAAAAATAATGGAAACTACTAGCGAGTTGGAATTATGCCATAACACAGAAATTAATCTCTGGTTGAATGTTCCTGAAATTCTTTGCTACCACTTTATTTCTATATTCCAAAAATTTGTTTAAGATTTATATCATTTTTTGTGTTAAAGTTCTCACGCACAGGCAGTTGAAAGTGAAAATCAGTGATAACTGGCGAGAATTTACATATTTTTGCGCAGTAACAAAATACTGTAAACGATTATAGACTCTGCCTTCGGGCGTCTAGGGAACTTTTTCCAGAGAGTCTCACACCATTCAAATAGTTTCCGATCTCTTCAACGCCATTGCGATGCTGCAAATTAATTTGTAACACTTCACCTCATTTTGATTAAACTCTGTGATCTCTAGCCGCTCTTGAAATTTGTCCTGTGCCGGCACTCCCGACCACGCTATTGCGCTTTTCCTTGATGACAGGCGGAGCCGCGGTCAAAGACATAGCACTACCTCCATTCTAACGTCGGGTCGACCATCTCCCGCCTGAGCCCGATCACCACTACGAATCGGAGGTCTTATTAACCCGGGAACAATGCTGACCACGGCTCCACAGTCAAGGCAGATCGAAGTTAATGCGATTAGCCTTTAAGCAATGTAACAACACAGCTTATTGCCTAAAGCACCTATATTTACAATCTGCAGTGGTCCTTCTGAGAAGTCGAGTAATTTGGCTATATGCGACATATACTGGCTCCGTGATCGGCCCGCTTTGCTATTACCTTCGCTCGCGAAAGTCCTTCATGACCATTACGTCAGGGCGACAACAGTATGCCGACGGTGGATGCAGTGACGTCAACAGAACGACGAAAGCAGTTATGACGGCAACGCGATGCCATTACTCAAATGATGGCGAAGGTACGACATCGACATGACGACAATTGAAGCGTTGATAGTCACTTCAGCATATGCTAAAAAAAATGAATGCGAAAACCTGCGCGCGCACGAGACATTCATTACGTTACTTGAAATTTTCATTCTAACGCGTTGTTACTTCCTATTATTGTTTTATCCTACCGAAGGTCGTGGGTTCGAGTGCCTTAATAAACTAACCTAACAAAAGCTAATAAACATAACCTTACAACGGTGTCTTAATTTAGTTCTCCTTAGTTCACACCGAAAGTAGTACGTGGGTTCGACTCTCGACATCCATGATGTCCATTCCAATATAACTTGGAGATATGGCCGTTTCGCCTAGTATCTCAACGTTGGGTCGTGGATTCATGATCCTTAAGACCAAAGGTCGAGGGTTCGACCCTAATTTCGGTGCCATAGATAGATAGACAGATAGACAGATAGATAGATAGATAGATAGATAGATAGATAGAAGTAGCCTGAAGTATGGAAATAATGCTAATGGAACGGAAAAGCAAGGAGTATACGCCATGCGCAGCGCCTATAGGGGCGCCACTGAAAGCTGCGTAGCGGCGGCGTTCGAAGACGCCTGCTTCCAGTGCGGGCATGACTGAAGTGCACGCGTGCGACTTGCCGCTTGCGCGCGTCCTACAAATCCTACAAAGTGGAGCTCATCGTCAGCATGCCGCTTTCATTATAACGCCCCGGCCCCTAATAGCTTCATTTGTTGGCCCGAGAACCATCGTTCTTTATGCACACACCTTCCTGTTTTACATGCCGTGTTTTTTTTATAGTAGGTTGAGGGAGCGCCGTCGCGCCTGCGAGTGGTTCGTGCAGGTGCGGCCACGTGAGATGCCAGCGACGGTAAAGCTTGCAAATCGGCGCGATGAGCTTGACAAAAATAGTACATGTAGACTTCGGTAATAATTAAGGGTTTATTGTTTGCATGCTTTCGTCTTACCACTCTCTGCACTGCGTGTACTTCACATGTGCCATCGTTAAGCAAGCAGACTTTCGATGACTTCGCGTGGCACGCGAGTGAGCGATATCAGAAGACTCAATAGCTGAAAATTTGCCCCCCCCCCCCCTTTTCAGTCAAGAGAGCGCATTGTTTTTATATTTTATGTTATTTGTTAGCACCACCACCACCTTTACTACACTCTAAAAACTAAGGGAGTGCCGGGCACTCTCTTTGAGGGAGTAGCTGCTTGTCCCATATTTCACTCTCTTTTCGAGAGTAGATCGACCCTCTTTGAGAGAGAGTAGGTCAACTCCTCCTGACAGAGTTTTGTTACTCCACCGCAAGGGATTGCTAGTACTCTTCCGCAGAGTGATAATACTCTTCCCACAGGGAGTGCTAGTACTCTTCCGCAGAGTGCTAATACTCTCCCCGCAGGGTTAATAGTACACCGCCAGACCGAGTACTTCTACTCCCCCAAACAGAGTGCTTGTACTCCTTCAGAACAGAGTGCTAGTACTCTTCCCAATACCCTCTTAGCCAAGTACTGGTCACGCATGCAGGCAGGAAATCAGATCAAATTAGGGCCGCTGATATACTGTTCCCTAGGCGGCTCCTCAGAGACACTGGCCCGATTCCAAGCGGCCTTCAGAATAGGCGTGAGCAAAGTTATGCAGGATTTTAAAGTCATTTTTTCCTGGCTATTTGCTGCCTACCGTGAGGCGTGACTGCTCTGAAGCGGCCTATGCGTATGCGTCACGAACGCCGCTGAGGAGAAAAAAAGCGAATTAACACTTAATCTGCAAATATCTTCGCAAATTTCACAATCAGGAGTCACACAATCTAATTAGAATACAATTGTCAAGGGAACCACATACTTATCAAGAATCACAATGCTCTATAATACATCATGTGAATTCGAACCCGCGTACACTCGCATTTGTACAATTCAAAACACACATCGTAACCATTACACCACAGCGCCGCCACGCCCAGTCGTATTCTTTTAGAGGTTATATATATACCAAACGTATTTGATGAATCTGCTGTGGTGGGTGGGGTTTCTCTGCAGTGTGCTGTGCTGTTGTGTACCGGAATACGGGTGCGTTTGCATCATTTCCATTCCTTGCCACGACTAACGAAGGAAGACAACGTAGACGACAACGTGAGAACTATTCACGGCTTGTCGTCACCGCAGGAAAATAACAAATGTGCCGTTCAGCTCATGATCGAGTGCTTTTCCAGTCCATGCATTATATGTTCTCCAAAATACGCGGATACAAAGTATTGCGCCAACCATCCACGTATGTGAATTTAATTCGCGCGTATACTGGTGAGCAACTGCGACGCCAGTACCAGGCATTTCGACGTGCCTCACGCTGCCGTGTAGGCGTTCTTTTCAAGTGCATTAGTTTAGAGTTTGGTTCAGTCCGCTGTGAGCTGTTGTCCTGCATTAGCAGCGGATCGTTAGCGTTTTGAAGCGCATGCATTCCAGCATTTGGAGACTGCTTATGCCGATAGCCGCGTCAAATGCATTGGCACGCATGTTTAAATGACTAATGTGTCCACTTGTTACGCGTGCACTGCTCGTATCCTGTGGCAGTGCTCGTTCTAAAAGCTTCGAAGACCATCTACACTCATGCGTGTGTTCAATTTATATATGCACAGGATGGACTTGCCGGCTAGTTGGTTGAGCATTTTAGAAGAAACAGCGCAACACAAGGACGACGCAAAAACATGTCACACCACGAAGCGCTGGTGTGGTTGATGCTTTTTTTCGTCCTTGTGTTTGCGCTGTTTCTTCTTCCATGATACACGCACACCACAGGTACGCGAAAGTTTAGGAGCATAAGTGGTTAACTCTGTTTTCCCCGTTTTCTCTCAGTGTCAATGGCACAGTGCGTTGCCCGGAATTGTGCACGCTTACCCCCATATGCAGAAATGCATCATAACTTGAAGCCCATGCTTGACTTGATCTAAACGACGCAAGTCGTGAACGCACCAAAAGAAAGGCAGTGAGCGTCTTGGGGGACGTTCGCACCAGGCGTCGTTTATATCAAGTCAAGCATGAGCTTTGTATTAAGATACATTTCTGAATACGGGGGCTAGACATCTGCTTCTTCCAGAAAATGTCGAAGAAACGCCCGCCAAAACCAGGCACATTCGTAAACTTAACTAGGCAATACGAAGCTCCATAGAAAAAAAGAAGAGTGGTATTAAAAGCTTTCAGTATTTTTCTTTACTCCAAAATAGTTGCGCTCTCGTGGCTTCACTGTACAGAGATAGTGCAGCGTTAGCTAGAAAGCATGAATTTCCTAACTCCATGCCAAAATAAGCTTGTAAAATTATTTAGGTGCTAGAATCCAGGGTTTGTAGCGAGCCTTGAAAATCCTTTATTTCTAAAATGCCATTTTCAAGGCATTGAAAACCCTTGAATTTTTAGAAGTACTGGAAAGTCCTTAAACTTGTACACTTGGCAAGACTTAGCAGACATTGCCAAGCGTTTTTTTCCCTTCTGTGACACTCTTTCGCATGTCACAGAAAATTGTCTCTGGAGGTAATAGAAGGAAAGCAACATCCTTAAAGTTGAAATTACAAAGGAGCTGCAGATACCAGTTTTATGCACATGGAACCGGCGACAAATGTGCTTGGAGGAGCAGAAGCAGGAAGCTCAACAGTTGAGGCATTCAAAGAGAAGCCGTGAAGAGTAAATTGAGAGCGACAGACACAATAAAAAGAAATTAGAAATGACTATTGCTTATTTGATGGTGAAAAAAGCTGAGGCAACAGATGACATCACATACACTGTCAAACCAAACAGTATTCAAAAACTGCAAATGTTGCAGGTCCAAGTAGTTAATTGTGCTATTGCAGAAAAACTTTGAGCGCTTTCTTGAAATGCTTCCTTGTGTGCATTTAGTGGTGGGCGGTGAAAGGCAAATTAGCAGTCTTTCAAATGTTTGAAATCACTGAAATGCGATTTGTTTTGTTTTCTTTTGTTTGCATTAAAGTTAACGGTGTTCTTGAACAAGTTATTGCCTGTCCAAACTACTACACACATTGCATGAGGTCCTTGAAGTTACTGTGTCGGGGCCTCGAAAGTCCTTGAAAACCATTGAATTTTTTTCTTCAATATTGCTACGAACTCAGTAGAACAACTGTCATGGAGTAAAAACCTTGGCTGAACAGGGGCTTATACGCAGAGCACAGGAAGACTAGAAATGCAGTAGTAGGCATGGAGGGCCCTGAAAAAAATGTGCCACATCCGCTCGTCTGCCTTATGTTTCTGCACCGACTGTCGCATTTTTAATAGAAGTGCACTTTCTGTTCTACTCCAATAAACGCAACATTATGAACTCCAGTGTGGGGCAGTCCTTCAGCCAGTGCAGAACTTTTTCTGTACATCCGAGTCAGCTCTGTCATTTTTCCAGCATTGTAGTACAAGATTTGTTAAACTGGTTTAGCAGAATATGAGCAGTATACTCTTAAATTAGCTGTTTATTTGTATGCACAAGTTCAGGTCCTCAGTTTGGTTGCATGACAAATTGCCATACCTCAATAGATACAAGAAACAATTTTATTACAGTTTAATAAAATCCAAACAGTAATAATCACAACAATATAATGACATACATTTCTTTTGGTACGTATACAGCCCATGTCCTGGCAGTGTATAAATTCAACTATACACCGCAAGTACTGTGTCCTGACCACTATTATTCACATGTGTAAAACCATCACAGCAATTCAACAAATATCACAGTAATTAGTGACATACACTTTGTAACTGCTTTACATGAGCATAATGTATACAAATGGTCCCTGTGTACCTACACATGACTAGTGCCACCCGAGTACTATTACTCACAGGTGTAAAACCAACAAAGCAGTTCTTTAAAAAATATCACAGCGCTTAGTGACGTACATGCTGTAACTCCCTTGTAGAAACTTAATACAAACACGTGAGGACACAGAAAGCTAGCAGTGGGCATACATGGGAATACCACCGCCTCAATACTAATTCACAAGTGTAAAACCAACCAAGCAGTTCTTTAAAGAATATCACAATGCTTAGTGACATACATTTTCTAACTAGCTTATATAAGCTTTATACAAACATGAGAACATACACAAAGCTAGCGGTGCACCCGCATAGAAGTGCGGCCATCTGAACACGATTATTTGCAAGTGTAAGCTCAACAGAACAGTTCGTTATAGTGACACACATTTTGTAACTGCCTTATACAAGCTTAGTGCAAGCACAAGAATGCAGAAAAATATAAATTAAGAACTTGCTCTATGCATACACAAACAGATCAACACAAATGGTAAACACCGCTTTGAAGACAAATGTGACTGTGGCAAAGCGCAGTGCTGTGCCGGTTGAAATTGCCACCCACAAAAGTATTGAGCAATGCTTAAACCACAGGCAATAAAGTGCTGAAAGACTGCGTCTCTAACGCAACTATTTTAATTCAAATTTCTTGAATATAGGGCTCGCTTGCAGATAAGGCATCTGATCCAACTGACCTGATTTTACACCTGCTACATGCATACAATGCACTCAGATATAACTGGTAATACTAATTATAAAAGCCATTTAAAAACTTGATAGTATGATGAAGATGCATGACTAGAAAAGTTCTGTCCCCCTCGTACTTGTTAAAAAGGTGTAAGTACGACACATGTTCTTTTTTTCCTCAATTTTTGCATTAATGGACAGCCGGGAACCTCGAACCGACACAAAAAAAAAGATACTGCTATGTTAATAGTGTTATGAATAATTTTTTTGCGAAAGCTTTTTTACAGACAAGTTGCAGTCTCGTTTCTAGAGGTTGAGCTGTATCTTGCAAAATAACTTGAAAAGTGGTCACATGGGAGCATGACACTATATCATAATGTTAGTTTCAGTTGACTCTCTTGCCCTACAAGTCGCTGCTCACTGTGGCCAGTGATGCAACAGCAGTGTCTGTGTGATTTTCATCACACTTCCGTCCTATGCCATTCTTACCAGAGTTGGCGGCACATAGATACCCAAATTTCAATAGTGTTGCTTTCTCAGGTGGTTGCTTTTGATTTGCTCAATATCAGTTGGCACTTCAGCTGCATCAAACTTCTTTTTTACCTCTTCAACAACAACATCAACAACAATCTTATGACACCTGTGTTGTCCTTCTAGTTGCCTACAAAGACCAGTCAATCTAGCAACAACACTGACAGTCTACTATCTTGTAATGGGAGAGAGGTGTGTCCCACCATGTGTTCCACATTGTTGTCACTATGTGGGCTGGCTGGGGAGGCCACAACTGTAATATGTTTGCATTTGCATATATTAAAGTGATGCTTGTACTGTGTTATAACACCTAACTTAGTCTTGCACTTGCTGCAATAACACTGGCTCACAGTTGTGGTGAAAAGCTTTTGTATGTTGAGCAAATGAGTTGTATCCACTACAAAAAAAAAGTCAGTGATAGCACACATGTTGCTCTACCAGGCCTGGTGTGGTTCCTTCTGACACTGCTGCTGATGCTGACGCGCTGCTGCTTGCCTCGTACACTGTTGCAGCTGCAGTAGACATGGCAGTCTCTGTATCTATTGCTGCCGTGTCATCTGTCATGGTAACTTCCAAGTGGTATCGGGCTCACTTCTGCAACAGAGATGTTGTTTGCCCCTTGAGGGCTCTCATGATCAGGGCCAATAATTTCGTAGGCATTGTCTCCTGCATCGAAGAAGCAATAAGAACAGCATGAATTAATAAACATAAGCTCTAAAAAGTACAGACATCAAGACTTAACCACAAGCTTTGCACATAAGTGATCGGGCTTAATGAATAATACTTGCAGGAGGAGTTACACAATTGTTTGTGTATATTACAGTAAAGCCTCATCAGAAGATATTCAAGAGGCACGGGAAACATGTCTCTCGAAACCAAAAATTTTAAGACACTGAGGAGCCAGACTAGATCACTTTATTTTGCATCATCACTAAAGTATGTTTTGATATATCTGAAGGAATAAATGCTCAGGGTGGCTTAAAGGGCCCCTAAACCACTTCTCGACATTTTTTGAACATTTCAAGTAAACACGCGTATCGAAATCAGAATGCCGTCACGATCGACGAAGCCAAATGCCAGAGTGCGTAGCACTGCCGGAGCACCACAATATGAAGAAAATGACCCCGTGCGCCTCTCTGGACCTATCCTGCACCCCCCAGTTTGTCCTGACGTCACCAGGCTGTCTCTGATGATGTCACCAGTTTCCGGTGCTGTCGATTGGTTGAACGAAAGTGTACGACTGCCGGCAAGGCCTGCAAGCAAATACACACACTCCTTCTTCCTCGTCGCGTTGCGCGCGATGCCATTGTGGGCCGCCAATGGGGGCAAAGAACAGAAACGCCAACAGAAGGGTCTCCCTATGAGGCTCTTCAACACGAGTCACCATACAGTTCCGTTGTATTAGCGCCACTCCTCGCAGGACGACGGGCCAGCGCGGCAGCAACAGAGCTCGTTGGTGTTGGCATGTCCCGTAACATTTGGAGGTGTACTAGGCAAGGAAAAGACGACACTGTCCATATGGCGTGTACCACATGAAAGAGTAAAATGAGTGGGGACTACTTTTCGATAATCAAACACACGTAGCTCCACTATTACTGCACCGTTTCGAAAAATTCTCGTGGCTACCTGTTCATTGCCTTATTGTGTAGAACTGCAACACCGCAACTAAATTTCAACCTCGGTGGTTTAGAGGCCCTTTAAAGAAGACATTCACAGCTTTTTAGTGACTGTAGATTGTGTTAGCTTCCTTCCCAACTTCTGGAATTTGAACACTTCACTTTGCAAGCCTTGTTGCTCGCAGTACCTTTGAGGTGCTCTTAGACGCTCGTCAGCTTCAACTGCCGACACTTTCTGCCCTGCACTGTCCTCGTTGCCCTCCTTTTCTGGTTCATGCTAAAAGAGACATGCGCGATTGACTTGTGTAAGGATTGCGTGATCTTTACGCCCTTCGGAGCACACAAGGTGCACAAAGTGAATGTGTCTGGGTTGTGTGCCTTCGAAGTATTGAATACTTAAAAAGTCATTCTTAGTAACAAAGGTGTCTCTTGTATACAGTATTGTTAACGTGGCAAACATCGGAAAACCAACCAAACCATTTTCATATGTCTCTTACAACCAAGTGCATCTTGTAATGAGATTCTACTGTACTGAATATTTTTCAACTATGGATCATCTGCATGTACATATAGTCACAAAGACATGTTGTGTGTAATGGCGAATCGGGAAACAGTTCGTACTCTTACTTTTTGTCCCTAACATAAGCAGCTGATAACAATATGATAAAAAAGCAAGTAATGAGGCTAGAATGGAACATAATCCTTCAGCTCTAAACAGTTTTTTGGGCCCACATCATTCCCTCATATGACATAAGGAAACAACTTGATTGCAGTAATGGCTGCACGTGATCTGAGTTGATTGAAACAAACTATACGTAAGGTTGTCCTGCTGGTGATCCTGGCTGCGCGATGCTTCTCATGCTTTTTGGCACAATTTTTTTTTCCACTCCACTTTTTTTTCAGATTTTCTCCCCTTTCCCTTCCCCCTTGTGTAAAATAGCACACTTGAAGTATCAAATCTGTTGAACTAACGTGTGTATCAAACCTGTTAACATGTGTGCTTCTCTGTGGTCTGTGTTGTATTTTTGCGCTGCACAATTCAATTCAAGATGAAAGATGGAACGTCCCTGCCTTTAGTTTAATTGTGTGTGTGTGTGTGTGTGTGTGTGCGTGCGTGTGCGTGTGTGTCATGTTTTGAAATATATGTACATTCAGGAGTGCCTGCATGCCCTTCTCTCCTGCTCCAGTGACGAAAAGGAGAGCCTGTTTATGTACCATAGTAAAAAATTCAAAGGTTTTCGCTGTGCTCATTACATCCCTTATCATATGGATCTGTCACAATACAGAGTAGCAGTGGTCCATAATACTAGCCCATCCCAACATAATTATAAATTAACACATACCGACATGCTGCGAAACAGCTGTTGCAAAGCCGCTGGTGAAGGCAATTTCCGCAGCTCTGCAGTGGTACAGCCGAGTTTCACCTGTATAGTGACAAATCCATATGCGTGTTAGCAACTCAGTAGTTGCTGATGGTTTCATAAGCTTTACACTACACAATAAAGTAATCTAGACAACTTTGTTGGAACAAATGCACATAATTAGGACACCACTTAAACACTAACACGATTAATTGCCCCCAATCTCTCACTCACTAAGGGATAATACTATGGAAACATCGGTGGAGAGCTCAGATTAACACAGCCCATAAAGGACAAGCGTTCTTTGAGGAAAACAGCTATAACAGCAGTTAGTTTTCTTGATCATTTTATGTGGTAGCTTTGATTTAAATGTCATGCAGTACTATAAAATACGAAGTGCCGCATTTCTAGCAGCAGAAGGCGTCGTCAGGCTCATGGTACAACAGATTTTTGCACTGTTTGTCAGTGAGCAGACACATACAAAGAAAACCGAATTCACACATACATATACAGTGTCAAGTGCACTTCTCCTTCTGAAAACGCAGCCACCAGTTCCAATGTTGCTGAAAGGAAAGGTAATATAAAGTGCGAGACTGCATGGAACTGCCACTAATGACTGTAAATGTATGGTCTGCTGATTGCAGAGGTAGTCACATGCTATTTCTAGTCTCGTTTAGAAGCATTACTAAAGAATAAATTAAAATCTATTCATAAGTCACGAATTTCATGCATCCACAGTTTGGCTAAATAACTTGTGAGAAAAAGACATGTTTACCTGGAATAGCAACCTTTTTTCCTGCTGCAAAACTTTCCTTCGAATTAATGAAATAACTTTACAGTGTCATAATGCGTTTCTCGCAACTACTTGCCAGCAGTGGCGAGTTAGTGTTTATATCCGACTCATTGGGCGACAATACTGCCAAACACAAATGCTTCACGAACACGAGAACATGTCCCTCGCAGAGAATAGCAACCATATATGCCTCTGTGAGACATGATCGCACCTTTGTGGTCAAAATGTACATTAGAACGACATCACCATCTCATTAAAAAAAAAGCCTCCGTACAAGGCAGCCGCCAACTGCATAATGTGAAATTGCAACTGATGTCCACTTACTGGTGGCCTGTGTTTGAGTCACTTTTGGCAGTTGACTGGGTGCTGAGAAATGCACGTCCTGGGTTGTCCCTGCAAAACATACAGGGTTATGTCAAATGTTTAAAATATATATATATGCCGGCATTTCATCAGTCGCAAAACAAACGAGTAAACTAATAAACAACTGTAATGTAAACAGAGTACACATCATAAGATAGGCTCTCAACTGTTAATGCATTACGCAAAAAACCTAATGCATAGGAAAGACTATATGTATACACACGAAGCTGACACACAATTTAATTCGCTCTAGGTTTTTCCGTGCAGTATATTCAAATTATTATGTCTCGTGGTTAGAGCAAAATTAGTGTAAATTACGAACTAAATTATCTACCCTGGAAACTTTTCTTCAATATGCACCTGTGCGCGCTTCGAACGAGTAGCGTTGTAAAATTTACGTACATGGCATTTAACATAGTTGCTGAACACGGATTTCCTTTGCCCTGTGTCGTGTACAGTGAGCTACATATATCTGCCCCCCCCCTTTTTTGTACTAGCCATACTGCGTGCCATTGCACCTATACGCACGTCAATAAACCTCACGACACAGAAATAAAAAAAGCGCCAATCACCCATGCCTGCATGTTGTAGTGGGCCTAACCTAACCAAGAATGGGCTGTTGCTTTTTATAGTAAACACAGGCACCGTGCTCATTGCAAGTATGTATCATGTCGCTAAGCAAATATGTAATTTCATTGTACCACTATTTTTTTATCACATGGATATATCTGTTGAGAGGCAAGACAAAAAGCAGTCACTTCTCAGAACTAATCAGCTTTCTTAAAACACATTTTTAACTTTTCAATTACACTTGCTGCTATGTGTTTGTCTCCAGAGAGCATACTTGATTTGACTTTCCAATCAGAGACATTACATAAATATACCATGTTAAGATGACTGCCTGGAGCACGTGAGAATTTTCATCTTCGTGTAACATACTGTATCTTGATTTTGTTGACATTTGGTCAAATGGTACACCCAATATACCCACATACTAGTTTTCTTGTCCAAATAACATGCCAATGTATTTTGATTTTTTGGCACTGGCTCCTCTGCACTACGTGAAGTCGCGCTGCACTGGCTCTTTCACATCCTCGTGTCCTTGCAGCTGCCTTCTTGCGTTATATAAAGCGGGTGCCTGAAAAATATCGTATGCAAAAGTCAACACAAGGGCATGGTGCAAAACAACATCAAGACAGTCAATGCCATGGCAATAAAAAAGTCTTAGCTCTTAGTCTTCCTAGTGAAATGCATGCAAAACATCCAAATGACTGCAACAGTCAACTGCTAAACTAACTTAAATTTTTAGATTTAAGCAAAAAAAAACAAATAAACCACAGTTCATCCTTGTTTTTCATGAATGTTAGAATACTCCTGCTAATGAATAGAATATTGGTCATTTTCAGACGTCATAGGTTTGTCATGAGTCTGGTGTATTGCAAACACCACTTGTGACACATCCTAAGCACGTGCCCAGTGTTCCCCCCCCCCCGCACCATCCCTGGTTGTGCCATTGCTGAAGCCATAATTTCAGGATTATAGCTGCAAACATGATGCTTAGTAGGGATGAAAATATTGTCCTTCAGCTGAATGGATATATGGATGTGCCTATAAAAAAGGGCAACAAGGCTTGTTATGGCAAGCTTACCCACATTTCAATACTAACAAGTTCACTGCGGCCTGCATCTAAGCTTACTAAAAGGCATGAACTTATTTTCATGCATGAGGTGCGCAGTGGAGTTCATTTTTGACAGACCCGACTACTGCTGCAGTTTGAAATCTAGCATCTTAGATTCTTGTAGGCATGTAAAAGTTGCAGTTAAACCGCAGTTATTAGTTTATTACACCAACCTATTGTTCTGTGTACGACAGACTGGTAACACGGAATTAAAGCAACATTTTATTTTGTTATTTTATTTCTCTACTAAAAATATTCAAGCGATAAACACATCTTGATCTGCCATGCTATAGCAAAATGCACACATTACGCTTGTAACCCCCAGAGGAAGGCTGATTTAGCTGTTCATATGACATAACTCTGACACGCCAACTCATATTAGCAAATGCACAGGCATGTCCAAAACAATAAGCGTATGCAAAGCGCCCCTGCAATTGTAATTCCACACAGCAGCCGCTATATTCGATGCCGATGCGTAACTAGCTGCTCGACAATTCAGAGTTCGTAGACATAAGCATCCTTTCGGTTTCGCACCGTGCACGAAAACCGCAACAGGAGACAAAACCAGACCTATAATCACACCATTTCAACATGAGCAAAAACAGTTCAGTCTTAGGGATAAACACAGTGAGAGAGATTTAGTGCGCGACGGCGACGAGCGACGGCTTCGAGCGACAAAACGGGCCGTCGCTTGAACAGGTGGCTCGGTTCTGGAAATCTAGAAATCGTCGCTCGTCGCCCAGAAGTGCTATGAGCGACTAGCCAATAGCGCGAAGCAGGAACTGGATGTACATACATCGCTCAAATACTACCGATTGTCGCGCGGAACGAGCAAATGATTCAATTTTTATACGTGCAAGGATAAGGACGTACTGCAAGACCTCCGGAAATATTTTATGGTACTTTTTATAGTTAAATCCATCAACGTAAATTACTAAAGCACGCGTCACGCGTGACTGCAGCCCTCATGCCGGCAACACCGGGGAGGCGTCGCTCAAAATCGTCGCTCGCACGGAGTACGACTTGTAGGCGACGAGCGAACGCGACAGCCATCTCCGTCGCGTCGCTTGTAGCTGCCGCGCGCAAGATCGCTTATATGGGGTTTATACTTTTTTCAGCATAAAACATGGATTCCTCATGCGTTTTCAGTAAGTTCAAGATGACGCGCCCAACTGACCTCTTGCAGCATGCAGCTGAATGTCTGCGGCAAAGTTTCTAACTAGCACTGGTGCTGCACGTAACTTCAGTGGTCGCAGATTCCCCCTGCGCGAGACACCGTCAAGCGCGCGGTTTATTTATAAAAAAAAAAAGCATACTGCCAGCAAAATGACGCCTTCTGTTATGTGATTCCTTAGTTCAACAGCGTTCCGTACACAGTAGACTGCCAAATTGAATAAATTCAGACACACAAAACGCACGCTAATCACGCTCCGCATAGGCTCGGAATCACGGGCTGGTGAACTAACCATTTTAAGCGTCCTCTCGCCTGGCGTCTTATTGAACATACCATAGTTCTGGCAGCGTTTGCGATTTCTAAAGCTCTTACGGACAACGGCAAAGTGATAAAATCACATGCAGTTATCGCGACGACTGGCTTTTTCGATTGACATCGAGAGACAGCGCGTACGCCTAGTCCTTTGTCAATCGCGTCGGCTAAGCGCAGCGACGACTTCCTGGCGATAGCATGACATATACGGAGAATGTGCACCTAAGTTAGAATTCACTTACCGTGGAGGATTTGTTGTTATATCCAAGGCATGACGAACGACTGTCGTGTTTTCGTGGCGACGCGAGATGGCTAACACACGATCTCCCTCGGCTGGCCTTTGCTCGCTGGACGGTTCAACTTTCTCCGGTGCTGTGTTGTTCCGCGATCTTGAGCGCGCGCGCGCGTGGTGGAGCCACTCCGAGTGAAAAAGTAGAGCGCTCGCTACGCGTTCCTTTGAACTGCGGCGGCCTGTTCTCTTAGAAGCAAAACGATGTGTTCTTTGCTAAGCGTGCATGAATGATACATTGCCATGTTCGGGGCCAGCCACCTACAGTTGAAGCAGAAGATTACGCTACGTTTTGTTTTCTATTGCCGCAAGAGTCTCTCTTTTCTATTGTCGCAAGAGTCTTTTCACTCTCTCTGTCTGAAGGGGAGAGTGAAAAGCACATTTCACTCTCTCCTTGCTGACAGAGTGAACAACGCATTTCACTCTCCTCGACATTTTGCGAGAGTAAAACGACGCTTTGAAGAGTGAACCGGCAACTTCACTCCTGCGATACCCTTCCTAGTTTTTAGAGTGTAGTACCCAAATTTTGTTACCCTTGCACTCAAACGCAGAATTAAACAGCATATTGTATCGCCTGGTGCACTGCCCGGAGGCTGAATAGCCAATGCAACGCTTTTTAATTAATTAAAATATTACGTTGACACAATATTAGTAGTCTGAAAGCAAATACAAAGCATGCATTAAATATTTCTTCTAAACCACGTGCTATATTGGAATCATTTTCAAAGCAGAGACAACAAGAGCGAAGCTACATGAACATATATTCGGTTTTCAGTTTCAGTTTATTATTCTTATTATACAATGAATTGGTAAGAGACAATATACAGACGAGGGTCCCAAAGTCAAAAACTCCAACGGGACCCTCTGTTAATAATAAGAATGTAGAGATGTATTGAAGAGCAAGCTAACTAAAAGAAACAAACACAATCGGGAAAATACAACATAGAAAAATAAAATGAACCAAAACAAAATGTTTCTGTACAAGCCTATAGTGCATAAAAAAAACTTGACCCATTTCATGCAAAAGAAGAAAAATAGAACAAGCACTAGCTAGCACCACTAGCAAGAGAAGAAGAAGAAAATAACCATGAAGGCTTCAGAATAGACCACAACGCGTGACATAGCTGGGATGAACATGTGCATTAGTTGCAGACATCAGGGCTTCGAAGTTCAGGTGTTTCCCATGCCCTATCAAAAGCCTGTAATGCTCACAGAGGCCAGGTTGTACAGACAACATGCAGATAGCTGGGGCGAGAGTACGCCGAACGTTCTACACGTACCACTGATCGAATTTCAGTGCCACCGATAGGTACAGCAACAGCCGATTCCGTGCAAAGCATGGGTTATTGCGTGACACTTTTATGAAGGCGCCATCACCTGCTTTTTAGCACGGAGCTCTTCGTTCAAAGCGTTTAAACACAATGAGCACTTCACAGCTTTGCTCCGCATTCTCTGGCTTAAATTTCCGCATGTTTATTTTTTCTCGTGTCTCATCATTAATCGTGTCATCCCATCATCATCGTGTCCCATCAGTAACAACAGCCTAGTGTTTATTTTATCTTCTGGACTGTAGACAAGGCAACGAAGTTTAAACGACCCGACACGGTTGCTTAGTGGCTATGGTGTTGGGCTGCTCAGCACGAGGTCACGGGATCGAATTCCGGCCACGGCGGTCGCATATCGATGGGGACGAAATGCGAAAACATCCACGTACTTAGATATAGGTGCACGTTAAAGAACCGCTGGTGGTCCAAATTCCCGAAGTCCCCCCCCCCCCCTACAGCGTGCCTCATAATCAGATCCTGGCGACACCAAGAAAAAAATAAAAACACAGTTATCGCTCTGAAACTGGACTAACCAACGCGCGATTGCATATTTTCTCCGTCGAACAGCCGCGATCCACCGCCTCCGTCGCCCTTGCTCGTAAAGCAGCACCGAAAACTAAGTGCGTGCCTGGCAACTTTTTGTGCGTGTTAAAGCACCCAATCTCGCAACAGCCATTTCAAGACATCGCTGAAGGCTTACAGAATCGTTAAATCACGATCAAGAATGCAAACAAGACAGCACGCGCATAGGCGCTGGCGGGAACAGTGGTCGCCCGAGACCGCCTACGCTTCGCAGCCTTGGCGCCTTAACGACAGACGGCGTTTTGCGCATAGTGCCGATTGGCTTGAAATTTTGTGATAGTCTTCTTTCTGGCCCTCTTTCTGCGGACAGTGATGAATCTATCATCCGATGAGTCTTCATCCGACACGGAGTACAGCTCAGTGTCGTCGGTGTCACTGAGCACGCTTCCTGTCTTTCTCGTGAAGGACGGCCTTGTTGACCCCTGGCCAGGAGAGCATCTGGAAGGCTCCGCGTCCATGGCCACAAGACCGGGAGCCGAGGCACCAGGAAAATCCGAAGATTTCGCCAGAAACCTGAGAACACAGATAGAAGCATTCTACCAAGAAGACACTTCGTCGTCGTCCTGCATTACATCGGTAATGTACAATCTAGCACTGCAGGTAATCAAATTAAAGCTGCAAGCATGGGTAGAGAATAATGGCATTTTTGGAGATCTTCAGAATGGCTTTAGAATAGGTATATCAGAAGAAGTGAACAAACACTGACACCAAGATCAACATAGGAGAAATTGCTTGTGCTTAATAAATGACATAAAGAAACTATATATTAATGGAAATTAAAGTGGATGAAAATAAAATTTGGCGCAGGCGAGAACCGAACCCACAACCTTCGCATTCCGCGTGCAACGCTCTACCAATTGCGCTACCGGGGCGCAGCTTGCACATCCACTTTCTTGGGTACTTATGTGTCCTAGTAGAACCTTGGGAGTGCTAGCCAGCGCCACCACTCACAGACCTTGGCGGCGGACGTGGAACGTTGTTTTTGCCGTAAGTGTCACGAGAACGTGATCTTTTTGGGTGAACGCAACTGGTCAAGAAAACCACACATGCTACCTGAAGTCATCAATGTTGCTGGACTCGAGACCCTCGTTTTGTAATAAACAAGAAGAAAGGGGGTTAACCGAAGGGCCCGATTTTTATTATTCATATCATAAGAAGCCAACAAACACTGACACCAAGGACACCTCGTTTATTACGTTGAAATAGCTCGACTGCGCTCCTTCTATGTCCACTTTACGCACACAGAGCTAAAACCATATCCGCTCTTTCCACATTGGTACTTTCGAACAGTTGCTTACCATTTTTAGAGGCTGTATTTGATCAACATGCATTTACCATCGCACCTAAACTTGCGTATTGTTCCCATTGTGTTCGCAAAATAATTTGACCTGTTGTTGCTATGCCAGCCCAGCCGTCTAAGTTTTACACTGCTCTTAAAACCCTATTGATAACCCTATTGACCACTTGCATGCGTATTCTACTGGAAAATGCGCATTTCACTCACTCATTTGGAACATTGCGAACACATTGGCCATACCATGCCCATAATTTTCCCCCGATATAAACCGATGCCTTGCTCAGCTCACCGAGGACAACTGAGAGAAAAACTATGAATCTCGTATGATGCAGGAAAAGACGTGGGAAAACGGGGATTTAGTAATTAACTGCAAGCTTGCATTTAAAGCAGGAAAGTGAGTATCGCAACGGATTATGTTTAAAATTCTCGCTATTTTCACGGAATTTCAACCTTCACTCGTGCTGTTGTTTTAGGAGTCTGAGAAACATTTTGACTTCGAAACACTCTGCAACGTTTGAATTAGTAACTTTCTACAAAAGTTGCAATAAACCTACACGGAACAAACATATATCGCTCGTCACTCAGAATATTGCCTAGTACTTCGAATAAATGTAAACACCGTGCCTCGCATATTTTACCGAGCGTACGGGAGGAAAACAACCAAAGGTCGTCTACAGTGCGTAAAAATTGGGAGAAAGCGACTATTCAGCAACAGTTTTCACATCACATAAGCAATCTACGAAGCGTCAATTTTCGGGACACGTCACCAAAAAGTGGCCCTCATGCTTTTTAATGCGAAATATCTGTTGTTTTTGCTCCTACCAGCAAACAAATAATAGTGTAGGTCTTATTCAGTAACAGCCTGAAATTGCAATCACCAGAGTCCGAAGTGACATAAACCTTTAGAATAAATTTTACAAAGACTTAAAGTTGTATTGGTATTAAAATGGCTCGCACGTTCGACCAACGTCATTTTCGCGAGCATATCTTCGACAAGTCGTGATTGCACAATGAAATTCGACAGTTATACCTCTAAGAGGTTTGATTAGATTTGTAATCGTGATAGGCTACTGGGACTGCAACGCTATGTAGACTACGTGTGCATAGAGATTAAATAACTCCAGCAATTGATTATCTGCCGATTTCATGCCTTACGTCACGCCAGTCGTACATACTTCGACCCCCCAATTTTGACAGAGGGGGAGGGGGGCAATTGCCCCCCTTGCCCCCCCCCCCTTGATAGATAGGTCTAGGCACGGAAAGGAAGTGCCGTGTTTCCCAATAAGCAACATGGTCTACGCACAGTTGAGCGCGCGCCGCAATACAATAGCGCACGAGGGCAGTCACGTGGTTTTATTTAATATTTTCCGGGCTTTCTTTAAACGCCAAAAAAATATCACCACGCAGCGTGCGCGTTGCCACAAAAAAATTTGATCTGTCGTACCGGAATGCCCTCTACAACGTAAGGAAACGCACTTTGCCCTAAAAGGAATATTAAATTTTTTGCATAATTGATCTTATTTCATTAACTAATTAAGCGCCATATGAAAGATATCCTAAGGAACGCCACATCACGGCAAATTATATGTCGTTGGTTTCATTCAGTTGCCGTTAACCGCTTTTATATTAATCAATTGTCGAGAGTGTTATTGCGAACGCCAGTCGTCTCCTTTCGAAATCTGAACGTAATTACTCTATTAAAGAACGGGAATGTCTTGCCCTTGTCTGGGCGTTTTCGAAATTCCCTCCTTACTGGTATGCCGACCTTTCCTTGTTGTCACAGACAATCACGCACTGTGTTGGCTTTGTTCACTCAACGACTGGACGATTCGGTCGTTGGCCGCTCTGCCTTCAGAAGTATTGTTACTCCCTTGCCTCCCAGTCTGGTCACCTCCATCTGGACGCGGGTTGCTTGTCCCCCTATCCTGTTGGCCCACCAGATGTATCATACATCGAGCCTGCTCTGTGCATCATGTCTGTGTCTAAGTTTCTCCAGATTGGTGAAGAATAAGGTTGTGATGCTTCCGTGCGATCACTCATTGACCGTCTCGAATCGACATCCAACGACGCGTCACTGCGCAGGTTCATCCTCTTGAATGGCGCACATTACCGTCGTAACGCTCAGCCAGATGGCCCTGGGCTGCTTCTCGCTGTACCCAAACATCTGCGTTCCGCGATCCTGCACGAGCTTCACGACGAACCAACAGATGGTCACCTTGGCGTATCGCGCACGTATACGACCGTGTCCGGCGCCGCTTCTTTTGGCGCGGTCTCGCCTGGTCTGTGGGACGTTACGTGGCCTCCTGCGACAAATGCCAACGTCGGAAACGACCTGTCGAACTCCCTGCTTGAGTGCTTCAACCACTCTACATCCCGACCAAACCATTGTTCCGTGTTGCTTTAGACCTTCTCGGTCCTTTTCCCGAGTCAAAATGCGGCAACAAGTGCGTCGCCGTTGCCAAAGAATATGCGACCAGGCATGCAATCACTAGAGCGCTCCCCACCAGCAGTGCCACGGATGTTGCCAATTTTTGACTACACGGTATTATTCTACACCACGGCACCCCTCACTTTCTCACAGATCGAGGTCGCGAATTTTTGCGCCGTGTAATCGACGATATTTTGCGCTCCTCCTCAACGCAGCACATTTTGACCACTTCCTACCATCCCCAAACAAATGGCCTCACCGAATGCCTAAATAGCGCCCTCACGGACATGTTCTCAATGTATATTTCATCTGACCGCCGTGACTGGGACCTCGCGCTACCTTACGTAACCTTCCCCTGCAATTCGTCGCGTCAACACGCCGCCGGTTATTCATCATTTTATATGCTCTATCGTCGTAAACCGACGTTACCACTCAACGCCCTCCTTCGGGCTGCTACAGCGCCGCCTAGCGAATATGCATGTGATGCCGTCGTTCGTGCTGATGACGCGCGTCAGATTGCCCGCACTCAGCTGTCGGCCTCGCAAGCCACTCAGAAGTGATTTTATGACAGCCGACATCACGACATTTGTTTGCTCCTTAGTTCTAATGTGGTGTCCATTCCGTCGAGTTGCCTTGTCAGAGAAGTTGTCATCTCGGTAAACGGGGCCTAACGGAATCGTCCGCCAGGACACGGACATCACCTACGAGATTGTTCCCGTCTCACTGACTGTGCAACCTACAATCGGTCCCAGTGACAAAGTTCACGTAAGCATACTGAAAGCATGCCGCCCTCCTAAAATCGCCGTTTAAAGTGCACTGAGACGGCGCTCTTACCGCTGGGGGTAATGTTACGCAGCCAGCTCACTCCGAGAGACATCCTGCTTGGAGCACACGACAATGAAGACGGGCCTGTCTGGTGGACCGGCTGTCCACCATCTTGGTTGCTGCTGTGTAACTCGTTTTAAATACACTGTAAATAGTCACGCCTCGTGTCGTCTCACGTAAAAATATCTGACCGAATTTCACCTAGGCCGCTGGTGCCCGTGCGGTCAAACAAAACGGCTCGGGCATTATCATAGATTTGTTTTCCACATCTGAAGGATGCTAAATTTTTCAGAATGAGGTCATGTGAGCCGTTGTCGAAATCCAAC